>NC_091291.1:104605254-104905254 GCF_032444005.1 Ranitomeya imitator
AGGAGAGAAGGACTCCAATCTCCAATTCATCTGATAGTGAGTGGGTCGTTAGGATTGACAGTGAATGCCATTGAGCAACTTGCAGTGTATTGTTACACATGCAAGCTGTGGAAACAAAGCAGCGACAAAAATTAAAATATAAAGATAAATATATATATTTTTTACATTATTCATGCAGTATAGTTAAAAAACAGATGCAAAGATGTCGGAAGCTTTTAAGGTGCACACTCTGAAAGAGCGATAAAGCTTAAGCTTCTACACATATAAAGGTTGGTGTGAAAGTGATCTAAAAAGTAGAATACTTCTGTAAATTAAAGTTAATAATAATAAATAAAAAATATAATATCTTATCTTAAGAAATAAAAAATATGATCTTTAACAATTCTAGCCATTACTGAAATTTACAGGAAAACTCTGTTGATGAATGCCATTTTATTACGGCTAACAATATCTATATATATAATTGCCTAAGGGTTTTTCCGTCTGTCTGTCTGTTTGTCCTGGAAATCCCGGCTGTCTGATTGGTCGAGGCCGCCAGGCCTCGACCAATCAGAGACCGGCACAGCATCGACGTAGAAATCCCGCATCTCTGATTGGTCGAGGCCGCCAGGCCTCGACCAATCAGCAACGGGCACAGCGACGATGATGTCATAAAGGACGTAGACATCAGGCGTCTCTGATTCAGCGACGGGCACAGTATCGACGTAGATGTCATAATGGTTGCCATGGCGACGATGATGTCATAAAGGTTGCCTCGATCAATTAGCGACGGACACAGTCTGCCGCGAATTCTGGAATCATCATTGTCCATATATTACAGGGACATGCATATTCTAGAATACCCGATGCGTTAGAATCGGGCCACAATCTAGTAATAAATAATAACGCATAAAAAGTTACAATTCTGGATCTAAATGGAATGGATCTAAAAAAAAATAATAAAGTACTTGCAAACTTATTTAACCCCTTCATGACCCAGCCTATTTTGACCTTAATGACCTGGCCATTTTTTGCAATTCGGACCAGTGTCCCTTTATGAGGTAATAACTCAGGAACGCTTCAATGGATCCTAGCGGTTCTGAGATTGTTTTTTTCGTGACATATTAGGCTTCATGTTAGTGGTAAATTTAGGTCGATAATTTTTGCGTTTATTTGTGAAAACAATGGAAATTTGGCTAAAATGTTGAAAATTTCGCTAAATAGTTAACAAATAACATTACCCACATGTCTACTTTACATCAGCACAATTTTGGAAACAAATTTTTTTTTGCTAGGAAGTTATAAGGGTTAAAATTTGACCAGCGATTTCTCATTTTTACAACGAAATTTACAAAACCATTTTTTTAGGGACCACCTCACATTTGAAGTCAGTTTGAGGGGTCTATATGGCTGAAAATACCCAAAAGTGACACCATTCTAAAAACTGCACCCCTCAAGGTACTCAAAACCACATTCAAGAAGTTTATTAACCCTTTGGGTGCTTCACAGTAGCAGATGCAACATGGAAGGAAAAAATGAACATTAAACTTTTTAGTCACAAAAATGATGTTTTAGCAACAATTTTTTTATTTTCCCAAAGGTAAAAAGGGAAACTGGACCCCAAATGTTATTGTACAATTTGTCCTGAGTACACCGATACCCCATATGTGGGGGGAACCACTGTTTGGGTGCACGACAGGGCTCGGAAGGGAAGGAGCGCCATTTGACTTTTTCAATTAAAAATTGGATCCAATCTTTAGCGGACACCATTTTGCTTTTGGAGAGCCCCTGTGTGCCTAAATATTGGAGCTCCCCCACAAACGACCCCATTTTGGAAACTAGACCCCCCCAAGGAGCTTATCTAGATGCATAGTGAGCACTTTGAACCCCCAGGTGCTTCACAAATTGATCCATAAAAATGAAAAAGTACTTTTTTTTCTCCTGAGTACACTGATACCTCATATGTGGTCACAAACCTCTGTTTGTGCACACGGCAAGGCTCGGAAGGGAAGGAGCGCCATTTGACTTTTGAATGAAAAATTAGCTCCAATCGTTAGCGGACACCATGTCGCGTTTGGAGAGCCCCTGTGTGCCTAAACATTGGAGCTCCCCCACATGTGACCCCATTTTGGAAACTAGACCTCCCATGGAACTAATCTAGATGTGCAGTGACCACTTCAAACCCTCAAGTGCTTCACAGAAGTTTATAAAGCTAAGCCTTGAAAATAAAAAATCATTTTTTTTCCTTAAAAATAATTTTTTAGCCCGCAATTTTTTATTTTCACAAGAGTAACAGGAGAAATTGGACCCCAAAAGTTGTTGCCCAGTTTGTCCTGAGTAGGGTTGAGCGACCTTTACTTTTATAGGATTGGGTCGGGTTTCACGAAACCCGACTTTTTCAAAAGTCGGGTCGAGTGAAATCGGCCGATCCTATAAAAAAGTCGGGGTCGGGGTCGGCCGAAACTCGAAACCCAATGCAGTGCATTGGGTTTCCAATGGTTCCCAGGGTCTGAAGGAGCGGAAACTCTCCTTCAGGCCCTGCGATCCATATTTAAGTGTAAAATAAAGAATTAAAATAAAAAATATCGCCATACTTACCCTCTGACGCGCCCTGGTACTAACCGGGAACCTTCCTTCCTTCGAATCAGCCTTCCAGGACCTTGCGGTGACGTCGCGGTGACGTCACGGCTTCTGATTGGCCGCGTGGCCGCCCATGTGACCGCTCGCGCGACCAATCACAAGCCGCGACGTCACCACGACGTCACCGAAGGTCCTGGAAGGGCTGATTCTTAGGAAGGAAGGCTGCCGGAAAGAAGCAGGGCGTGTCCGAGGGTGAGTATATTCCTATTAGGTATATACTCACCCTCGGACGCGCCCTGCTTCTTTCCGGCAGCCTTCCTTCCTAAGAATCAAGGGCTGATTCTTAGGAAGGAAGGCTGCCGGAAAGAAGCAGGGCGTGTCCGAGGGTGAGTATATTCCTATTAGGTATATACTCACCCTCGGACGCGCCCTGCTTCTTTCCGGCAGCCTTCCTTCCTAAGAATCAGCCCTTCCAGGACCTTCGGTGACGTCGTGGTGACGTCGCGGCTTGTGATTGGTCGCGCGAGCGGTCACATGGGCGGCCGCGCGACCAATCACAAGCCGCGACGTCACCGCGACGTCACCGCAAGGTCCTGGAAGGCTGATTCGAAGGAAGTAAGGTTCCCGGTTAGTACCAGGGCGCGTCAGAGGGTAAGTATGGCGATATTTTTTATGTTAATTCTTTATTTTACACTTAAATCTGAATTCCGATACCAATTCCTGATATCTTAAACATATCGGGAATCGGTATCGGAATTCCGATTCCAGATTCAGAAGATCGCAGACTTCATGGCCGACCCCGCACAGGGGTCGGGTTTCATGAAACCCGACTTTGCCAAAAGTCGGCGACTTCTGAAAATTGTCGACCCGTTTCGCTCAACCCTAGTCCTGAGTACACTGATACCTCACATGTGGGGGTAAACCACTGTTTGGGCACACGTCGGGGCTTGGAAGGGAAGTAGTGACTTTTGAAATGCAGACTTTGATGGAATGGTCTGCGAGCGTCATGTTGCGTTTGCAGAGCCCCTGATGTGCCTAAACAGTAGAAACCTCCCATAAGTGACCCCATTTTGGAAACTAGACCCACCCAAGGAACTTATCTAGTTATGTGGTGAGCACTTTGAACCCCCAAGTGCTTCACAGAAGTTTAAAACGCAGAGCCGTGAAAATAAAAAATCATTTTTCTTTCCTCAAAAATTATTTTTTAGCCCACAATTTTTTATTTTCACAAGAGTAACAGGAGAAATTGGACACCAAAAGTTGTTGCCCAGTTTGTCCTGAGTACACTGATACCTCACATGTGGGGGTATGTTGTGAATTCTGTGGCTGAATTCACTCCTGTGGTCACAAGTGGTACTGCAGCTTCTGAGCTTCCTCCCTCAGGTGTTCTGGTGAGCTCGTTAACTGCTTCATTACTTAACTCCGCCTGATGCTGCTATCCTTGCTCCTTGTCAATGTTTCAGTGTTGGATCTGAGCTTCTCCTGATTGTTCCTGTGACCTGCTGCTCTGTATAGCTAAGTGCTTTTTGCTTTTTTGTTGCTTTTTTTCTGTCCAGCTTGTCTTTTGTTTTGCTGGAAGCTCTGAGACGCAAAGGGTGTACCGCCGTGCCGTTAGTTCGGCACGGTGGGTTTTTTTTGCCCCCTTTGCGTGGTTTTGCTTTAGGGTTTTTTGTAGACTGCAAAGTTCGCTTTACTGTCCTCGCTCTGTCCTAGAATATCGGGCCCCACTTTGCTGAATCTATTTCATCCCTACGTTTTGTCTTTTCATCTTACTCACAGTCATTATATGTGGGGGGCTGCCTTTTCCTTTGGGGAATTTCTCTGGGGCAAGTCAGGCCTATTTTTCTATCTTCAGGCTAGCTAGTTTCTTAGGCTGTGCCGAGTTGCCTAGGTAGTTGTTAGGCGCAATCCACAGCCGCTTTTAGTTGTGTTTAGGATAGGATCAGGTGTGCAGTCTACAGAGTTTCCACGTCTCAGAGCTCGTTCTTGTATTTTTGGGTATTTGTCAGATCACTGTGTGCGCTCTGATCGCTAAGCACACTGTGTTTCTGGATTGCCTTCATAACACCTGTCATTAGCAAACATAACAGTACAAGGAGCCAAACTAATGATTCTCAATAGAGGGAAAGAAAAAGTTCTGACATCTTTTTTTTTTTTTTTTCTGCTCTGTGTTCACTTTTTTTTTTTTTCCCCTAGACATTTGGGTGATTCTGGACACAGGTGTGGACATGGATATTCAGGGTCTGTGCTCTTCAATGAATAATCTCGTTATAAATGTACAAAAAATTCAAGATACTATTGATCAGAAATCTATGTTAGAACCAAGAATTCCTATTCCTGATTTGTTTTTTGGAGATAGAACTAAGTTTCTAAGTTTCAAAAATAATTGTAAGCTATTTCTGGCCTTGAAACCTCATTCTTCTGGTAATCCTATTCAACAGGTTTTGATTATTATTTCTTTTTTGCGCGGCGACCCTCAAGACTGGGCATTTTCTCTTGCGCCAGGAGACCCTGCATTGAGTAGTGTCGATGCGTTTTTCCTGGCGCTCGGATTGCTGTACGATGAGCCTAATTCAGTGGATCAGGCTGAGAAAAATTTGCTGGCTTTGTGCCAGGGTCAGGATGATATAGAAGTATATTGTCAGAAATTTAGGAAATGGTCAGTACTCACTCAGTGGAATGAATCTGCGCTGGCAGCTTTGTTCAGAAAGGGTCTCTCTGAGGCTCTTAAGGATGTCATGGTGGGATTTCCTATGCCTGCTGGTTTGAATGAGTCTTTGTCTTTGGCCATTCAGATCGGTCGACGCTTGCGCGAGCGTAAATCTGTGCACCATTTGGCGGTACTGCCTGAGGTTAAACCTGAGCCTATGCAGTGCGATAGGACTATGACTAGAGTTGAACGGCAGGAATACAGACGTCTGAATGGTCTGTGTTTCTACTGTGGTGATTCCACTCGTGCTATTTCTGATTGTCCTAAGCGCACTAAGCGGTCCGCTAGGTCTGCCGTCATTGGTACTGTACAGTCCAAATTCCTTCTGTCCATTACCTTGATATGCTCTTTGTCGTCGTTTTCTGTCATGGCGTTTGTGGATTCGGGCGCTGCCCTGAATCTGATGGATTTGGATTATGCTAAACGCTGTGGGTTTTTCTTGGAGCCTTTGCGGTGTCCTATTCCATTGAGAGGAATTGATGCTACACCTTTGGCCAAGAATAAACCTCAATACTGGGCCCAGCTGACCATGTGCATGGCTCCTGCACATCAGGAAGTTATTCGCTTTCTGGTGTTGCATAATCTGCATGATGTGGTCGTGTTGGGGTTGCCATGGCTACAAACCCATAATCCAGTATTGGATTGGAATTCCATGTCGGTATCCAGCTGGGGTTGTCAGGGGGTACATGGTGATGTTCCATTTTTGTCGATTTCGTCATCCACCCCTTCTGAGGTCCCAGAGTTCTTGTCTGATTATCAGGATGTATTTGAAGAGCCCAAGTCCGATGCTCTACCTCCGCATAGGGATTGTGATTGTGCTATCAATTTGATTCCTGGTAGTAAATTCCCTAAAGGTCGATTATTTAATTTATCCGTGCCCGAACACGCCGCTATGCGCAGTTATGTGAAGGAATCCCTGGAGAAGGGACATATTCGCCCATCGTCATCACCACTGGGAGCAGGGTTCTTCTTTGTAGCCAAGAAGGATGGTTCGCTGAGACCGTGTATTGATTACCGCCTTCTTAATAAGATCACTGTTAAATTTCAGTATCCCTTGCCATTGTTATCTGACTTGTTTGCTCGGATTAAGGGGGCTAGTTGGTTCACTAAGATAGATCTTCGTGGTGCGTATAATCTGGTGAGAATCAGGCAAGGAGATGAATGGAAAACTGCATTCAATACGCCCGAGGGTCATTTTGAGTATCTAGTGATGCCGTTCGGACTTGCCAATGCTCCATCTGTGTTTCAGTCTTTTATGCATGACATCTTCCGTGAGTATCTGGATAAATTCCTGATTGTTTACTTGGATGACATTTTGATCTTCTCAGATGATTGGGAGTCTCATGTGAAGCAGGTCAGAATGGTTTTTCAGGTCCTGCGTGCTAACTCTTTGTTTGTGAAGGGATCAAAGTGTCTCTTTGGTGTGCAGAAAGTTTCATTTTTGGGGTTCATCTTTACCCCTTCTACTATCGAGATGGATCCAGTTAAGGTCCAAGCCATCCAGGATTGGATTCAGCCGACATCTCTGAAAAGTCTGCAAAAGTTCCTGGGCTTTGCTAATTTTTATCGTCGCTTCATCTGTAATTTTTCTAGCATTGCCAAACCATTGACCGATTTGACCAAGAAGGGTGCTGATTTGGTTAATTGGTCTTCTGCTGCTGTGGAAGCTTTTCAGGAGTTGAAGCGTCGTTTTTGTTCTGCCCCTGTGTTGTGTCAGCCAGATGTTTCTCTTCCGTTCCAGGTCGAGGTTGATGCTTCTGAGATTGGAGCAGGGGCGGTTTTGTCACAGAGAGGTTCTGATTGCTCAGTGATGAAACCATGTGCTTTCTTTTCCAGGAAGTTTTCACCCGCTGAGCGTAATTATGATGTGGGCAATCGAGAGTTGCTGGCCATGAAGTGGGCATTCGAGGAGTGGCGTCATTGGCTTGAAGGAGCTAAGCATCGCGTGGTGGTATTGACGGATCATAAGAACTTGACTTATCTCGAGTCTGCCAAGCGCTTGAATCCTAGACAGGCCCGTTGGTCGTTATTTTTTGCCCGCTTCGACTTTGTGATTTCGTACCTTCCGGGCTCTAAAAATGTGAAGGCGGACGCTCTGTCTAGGAGTTTTGTGCCCGACTCTCCGGGTTTATCTGAGCCAGCGGGTATCCTCAAGGAAGGAGTCATTGTGTCTGCCATCTCCCCTGATTTGCGGCGGGTGCTGCAAAAATTTCAGGCGAATAAACCTGATCGTTGTCCAGGAGAGAAACTGTTCGTCCCTGATAGGTGGACTAATAAACTTATCTCTGAACTTCATTGTTCGGTGTTGGCTGGTCATCCTGGAATCTTTGGTACCAGAGAGTTAGTGGCTAGATCCTTCTGGTGGCCATCTCTGTCACGGGATGTACGTACTTTTGTGCAGTCCTGTGGGATTTGTGCTAGGGCTAAGCCCTGCTGTTCTCGTGCCAGTGGGTTGCTTTTGCCCTTGCCGGTCCCAAAGAGGCCTTGGACACATATTTCGATGGATTTCATTTCTGACCTTCCCGTTTCTCAAAAGATGTCAGTCATTTGGGTGGTCTGTGATCGCTTTTCTAAAATGGTCCATCTGGTGCCCTTGGCTAAATTGCCTTCCTCCTCTGATTTGGTACCTTTGTTCTTTCAGCATGTGGTTCGGTTGCATGGCATTCCTGAGAATATTGTTTCTGACAGAGGTTCCCAGTTTGTTTCAAGGTTTTGGCGAGCCTTTTGTGGTAGGATGGGCATTGACCTATCCTTTTCCTCGGCTTTCCATCCTCAGACTAATGGCCAGACCGAACGAACCAATCAGACCTTGGAAACATATCTGAGATGTTTTGTTTCTGCAGACCAGGATGATTGGGTGTCCTTTTTGCCGTTGGCTGAGTTCGCCCTTAATAATCGGGCCAGCTCGGCTACCTTGGTTTCTCCATTTTTTTGCAATTCTGGGTTCCATCATCGTTTCTCTTCAGGACAGGTTGAGTCTTCGGACTGTCCTGGTGTGGATTCTGTGGTGAATAGGTTGCAGCAGATCTGGACTCAGGTAGTGGACAATTTGATCTTGTCCCAGGAGAAAGCTCAACTTTTCGCTAATCGCAGACGCCGTGTGGGTCCCCGACTTCTTGTTGGGGATCTGGTTTGGTTATCTTCTCGTCATATTCCTATGAAGGTTTCCTCTCCTAAATTTAAACCTCGTTTTATTGGTCCGTATAGGATTTCTGAGGTTCTCAATCCTGTGTCTTTTCGTTTGACCCTCCCAGACTCCTTTTCCATACATAATGTATTCCATAGGTCGTTGTTGCGGAGATACGTGGCACCTATGGTTCCACCTGTTGAGCCTCCTGCCCCGGTTTTGGTGGAGGGGGAATTGGAGTATATTGTGGAGAAGATTTTGGATTCTCGTGTTTCTGGACGGAAACTCCAGTATCTGGTTAAATGGAAGGGTTATGCTCAGGAAGATAATTCCTGGGTTTTTGCCTCTGATGTTCATGCTTCCGATCTTGTTCGTGCCTTTCATGCGGCTCATCCTGGTCGGCCTGGGGGCTCTGGTGAGGGTTCGGTGACCCCTCCTCAAGGGGGGGGGTACTGTTGTGAATTCTGTGGCTGAATTCACTCCTGTGGTCACAAGTGGTACTGCAGCTTCTGAGCTTCCTCCCTCAGGTGTTCTGGTGAGCTCGTTAACTGCTTCATTACTTAACTCCGCCTGATGCTGCTATCCTTGCTCCTTGTCAATGTTTCAGTGTTGGATCTGAGCTTCTCCTGATTGTTCCTGTGACCTGCTGCTCTGTATAGCTAAGTGCTTTTTGCTTTTTTGTTGCTTTTTTTCTGTCCAGCTTGTCTTTTGTTTTGCTGGAAGCTCTGAGACGCAAAGAGTGTACCGCCGTGCCGTTAGTTCGGCACGGTGGGTTATTTTTGCCCCCTTTGCGTGGTTTTGCTTTAGGGTTTTTTGAAGACTGCAAAGTTCGCTTTACTGTCCTCGCTCTGTCCTAGAATATCGGGCCCCACTTTGCTGAATCTATTTCATCCCTACGTTTTGTCTTTTCATCTTACTCACAGTCATTATATGTGGGGGGCTGCCTTTTCCTTTGGGGAATTTCTCTGGGGCAAGTCAGGCCTATTTTTCTATCTTCAGGCTAGCTAGTTTCTTAGGCTGTGCCGAGTTGCCTAGGTAGTTGTTAGGCGCAATCCACAGCCGCTTTTAGTTGTGTTTAGGATAGGATCAGGTGTGCAGTCTACAGAGTTTCCACGTCTCAGAGCTCGTTCTTGTATTTTTGGGTATTTGTCAGATCACTGTGTGCGCTCTGATCGCTAAGCACACAGTGTTTCTGGATTGCCTTCATAACACCTGTCATTAGCAAACATAACAGGGGTAAACCACTGTTTGGGCACACGTCGGGGCTCGGAAGGGAAGTAGTGATTTTTAAAATGCAGACGTTGATGGAATGGTCTGCGGGCATCACATTGCGTTTGCAGAGCCCCTGATGTGCCTAAACAGTAGAAACCTCCCACAATTGACCCCACTTTGGAAACTAGACCCCCCAAGGAACTTATCTAGTCATGTGGTGAGCACTTTGAACCCCCAAGTGCTTCACAGAAGTTTACAACGCAGAGCCGTGAAAATAAAAAATAATTTTTCTTTCCTCAAAAATGATGTTTTAGCAAGACATTTTTTATTTTCACAAGGGTAGCAAGATAAATTGGACACCAATAGTTGTTGCCCAGTTTGTCCTGAGTACACTGATACCCCATATGTTGGGGTAAACCACTGTTTGGGCAGACGTCGGGGCTCGGAAGGGAAGTAGTGACTTTTAAAATGCAGACGTTGATGGAATGGTCTGCGGGCATCACATTGCGTTTGCAGAGCCCCTGAGGTGCCTAAACAGTAGAAACCTCCCACAATTGACCCCATTTTGGAAACTAGACCCCACAAGGAACTTATCTAGTTATGTGGTGAGCACTTTGAACCCCCAAGTGCTTCACAGAAGTTTACAATGCAGAGCCATGAAATAAAAAATAATTTTTCTTTCCTCAAAAATAAAGTTTTAGCAAGAGATTTTTTATTTTCACAAGGGTAGCAAGAGAAATTGGACACCAATACTTGTTGCCCAGTTAGTCCTGAGTACACGGATACCCGATATGTGGGGGTAAACCACTGTTTGGGCACACGTCGGTGCTCGGAAGGGAAGTAGTGACTTTTGAAATGCAGACTTTGATGGAATGGTCTGCTGGCGTCACGTTGCATTTGTAGAGCCCCTGATGTGCCTAAACAGTAGATTGAAAGTGGTTGTTTCATCGGTATTTTTTGCACCTGTGTGTTTGCCATCATTTATCGGGTCCGCTGCGCCCTGCTGGTGCATTCAGTTGGAGGCTTCAGCAGGTAAAACATCTGTTTTTTTCTGTGACTTTTTTAAACAGTAGAAACCCCCCACAAGTGACCCCATTTTGGAAACTAGACCCCCCAGGGAACTTATCTAGATATGTGGTGAACACTTTAAACCCACAAGTGCTTCACAGAAGTTTACAACGCAGAGCCGTGAAAATAAAAAATCATTTTTCTTTCCTCAAAAATGATGTTTTAGCAAGCAATTTTTTATTTTCACAAGGGTAACAGGAGAAATTGGACCCCAATAATTGTTGCCCAGTTTGTCCTGAGTATGCTGGTACCCCATATGTGGGGGTAAACCACTGTTTAGGTGCACATCAGGGCTCGGAAGGGAGGGAGCACCATTTGACTTTTTGAATGCAACATTGGCTGGAATCAATGGTAGCGCCATGTTGCGCTCAACCCTAGTCCTGAGTACACTGATACCTCACATGTGGGGGTAAACCACTGTTTGGGCACACGTCGGGGCTTGGAAGGGAAGTAGTGACTTTTGAAATGCAGACTTTGATGGAATGGTCTGCGAGCGTCATGTTGCGTTTGCAGAGCCCCTGATGTGCCTAAACAGTAGAAACCTCCCATAAGTGACCCCATTTTGGAAACTAGACCCACCCAAGGAACTTATCTAGTTATGTGGTGAGCACTTTGAACCCCCAAGTGCTTCACAGAAGTTTAAAACGCAGAGCCGTGAAAATAAAAAATCATTTTTCTTTCCTCAAAAATTATTTTTTAGCCCACAATTTTTTATTTTCACAAGAGTAACAGGAGAAATTGGACACCAAAAGTTGTTGCCCAGTTTGTCCTGAGTACACTGATACCTCACATGTGGGGGTATGTTGTGAATTCTGTGGCTGAATTCACTCCTGTGGTCACAAGTGGTACTGCAGCTTCTGAGCTTCCTCCCTCAGGTGTTCTGGTGAGCTCGTTAACTGCTTCATTACTTAACTCCGCCTGATGCTGCTATCCTTGCTCCTTGTCAATGTTTCAGTGTTGGATCTGAGCTTCTCCTGATTGTTCCTGTGACCTGCTGCTCTGTATAGCTAAGTGCTTTTTGCTTTTTTGTTGCTTTTTTTCTGTCCAGCTTGTCTTTTGTTTTGCTGGAAGCTCTGAGACGCAAAGGGTGTACCGCCGTGCCGTTAGTTCGGCACGGTGGGTTTTTTTTGCCCCCTTTGCGTGGTTTTGCTTTAGGGTTTTTTGAAGACTGCAAAGTTCGCTTTACTGTCCTCGCTCTGTCCTAGAATATCGGGCCCCACTTTGCTGAATCTATTTCATCCCTACGTTTTGTCTTTTCATCTTACTCACAGTCATTATATGTGGGGGGCTGCCTTTTCCTTTGGGGAATTTCTCTGGGGCAAGTCAGGCCTATTTTTCTATCTTCAGGCTAGCTAGTTTCTTAGGCTGTGCCGAGTTGCCTAGGTAGTTGTTAGGCGCAATCCACAGCCGCTTTTAGTTGTGTTTAGGATAGGATCAGGTGTGCAGTCTACAGAGTTTCCACGTCTCAGAGCTCGTTCTTGTATTTTTGGGTATTTGTCAGATCACTGTGTGCGCTCTGATCGCTAAGCACACTGTGTTTCTGGATTGCCTTCATAACACCTGTCATTAGCAAACATAACAGGGGTAAACCACTGTTTGGGCACACGTCGGGGCTCGGAAGGGAAGTAGTGATTTTTAAAATGCAGACGTTGATGGAATGGTCTGCGGGCATCACATTGCGTTTGCAGAGCCCCTGATGTGCCTAAACAGTAGAAACCTCCCACAATTGACCCCACTTTGGAAACTAGACCCCCCAAGGAACTTATCTAGTCATGTGGTGAGCACTTTGAACCCCCAAGTGCTTCACAGAAGTTTACAACGCAGAGCCGTGAAAATAAAAAATAATTTTTCTTTCCTCAAAAATGATGTTTTAGCAAGACATTTTTTATTTTCACAAGGGTAGCAAGATAAATTGGACACCAATAGTTGTTGCCCAGTTTGTCCTGAGTACACTGATACCCCATATGTTGGGGTAAACCACTGTTTGGGCAGACGTCGGGGCTCGGAAGGGAAGTAGTGACTTTTAAAATGCAGACGTTGATGGAATGGTCTGCGGGCATCACATTGCGTTTGCAGAGCCCCTGAGGTGCCTAAACAGTAGAAACCTCCCACAATTGACCCCATTTTGGAAACTAGACCCCACAAGGAACTTATCTAGTTATGTGGTGAGCACTTTGAACCCCCAAGTGCTTCACAGAAGTTTACAATGCAGAGCCATGAAATAAAAAATAATTTTTCTTTCCTCAAAAATAAAGTTTTAGCAAGAGATTTTTTATTTTCACAAGGGTAGCAAGAGAAATTGGACACCAATACTTGTTGCCCAGTTAGTCCTGAGTACACGGATACCCGATATGTGGGGGTAAACCACTGTTTGGGCACACGTCGGTGCTCGGAAGGGAAGTAGTGACTTTTGAAATGCAGACTTTGATGGAATGGTCTGCTGGCGTCACGTTGCATTTGTAGAGCCCCTGATGTGCCTAAACAGTAGATTGAAAGTGGTTGTTTCATCGGTATTTTTTGCACCTGTGTGTTTGCCATCATTTATCGGGTCCGCTGCGCCCTGCTGGTGCATTCAGTTGGAGGCTTCAGCAGGTAAAACATCTGTTTTTTTCTGTGACTTTTTTAAACAGTAGAAACCCCCCACAAGTGACCCCATTTTGGAAACTAGACCCCCCAGGGAACTTATCTAGATATGTGGTGAACACTTTAAACCCACAAGTGCTTCACAGAAGTTTACAACGCAGAGCCGTGAAAATAAAAAATCATTTTTCTTTCCTCAAAAATGATGTTTTAGCAAGCAATTTTTTATTTTCACAAGGGTAACAGGAGAAATTGGACCCCAATAATTGTTGCCCAGTTTGTCCTGAGTATGCTGGTACCCCATATGTGGGGGTAAACCACTGTTTAGGTGCACATCAGGGCTCGGAAGGGAGGGAGCACCATTTGACTTTTTGAATGCAACATTGGCTGGAATCAATGGTAGCGCCATGTTGCGTTTGGAGACCCCTGATGTGCCTAAACAGTGGAAACCCCTTAATTCTAACTCCAACACTAACCCCAACACACCCCTAACCCTAATCCCAACTCTAGCCATAACCCTAATCACAACCCTAACCCTAACACACCCCTAACCCTAATCCCAACCTTAATCGTAACCCTAATCCCAACCCTAACCCTAATCCTAACCCTAATCCCAACCCTAACCCCAACACACCCCTAACCATAACCCTAACCATAGTCTAATCTTAACCCTATTTCCAACCCTAGCCCTAATTCCAACCCTAACTCTAATTCCAACCCTAACCCTAAGGCTATGTGCCCACGTTGCGGATTCGTGTGAGATTTTTCCGCACCATTTTTGAAAAATCCGCAAGTAAAAGGCACTGTGTTTTACCTGCGGATTTACCGCGGATATCCAGTGTTTTTTGTGCGGATTTCACTTGCCGATTCCTATTGAGGAACAGGTGTAAAACGCTGCGGAATCTGCACAAAGAATTGACATGCTGCGGAAAATACAACACAGCGTTTCCTGTTGTGAACAGGTAATTCAGAACCACAATGGACCTTGAAGTTCAGAGTACACAAAGTGACCTGACAATTACCAAAAACATAGGACGAGCTCTGAGACGTGGGAACTCTGCTGACCGCAATCCCTAATCCTATCCAACCACACTAGAGGTAGCCGTGGAGCGCTCCTGACCAGTCCTATGCGCCTCGAGCACAGCCTGAGAAACTAGCTAGCCCTAAGAAAGAAAAATAAGCCTAGCTTGCCTGAGAGAAATACCCCAAAGGAAAAGGCAGCCCCCCACATATAATGACTGTGAGTTGAGATGAAAATACAAACGCAGAGATGAAATAGATTTAGCAAAGTGAGGCCCAACTTACTGAACAGACCGAAGATAGGAAAGATTGCTTTGTGGTCAACACAAAACCCTACAAACAACCACGCAGAGGGGGCAAAAAGACCCTCCGCACCGACTAACGGTACGGAGGTGCTCCCTCTGCGTCCCAGAGCTTCCAGCAAGCAAGAGAAACCAATATAGCAAGCTGGACAGAAAAAATAGCAAACAAAAATAACACAAGCAAAACTTAGCTTATGCAGGAAGACAGGCCACAGGAACGATCCAGGAGAAAGCAAGACCAATACTAGAACATTGACTGGAGGCCAGGATCAACTAGGTGGAGTTAAATAGAGCAGCACCTAACGACTTAACCTCATCACCTGAGGAAGGAAACTCAGAAGCCGCAGTACCACTCTCATCCACCAAAGGAAGCTCATAGACAGAACCAGCCGAAGTACCACTCACGACCACAGGAGGGAGCTTGGCCACAGAATTCACAACAGTACCCCCCCCTTGAGGAGGGGTCACCGAACCCTCACCAGAGCCCCCAGGCCGACCAGGATGAGCCACATGAAAGGCATGAACCAGATCGGCAGCATGGACATCAGAGGCAAAGACCCAGGAATTATCTTCCTGACCATAACCTTTCCTCTTAACCAGATACTGGAGTTTCCGTCTCGAAACACGAGAATCCAAAATCTTCTCCACTATATACTCCAACTCCCCTTCAACCAAAACCGGAGCAGGAGGATCAATAGATGGAACCACAGGTGCCACGTATCTCCGCAACAATGACCTATGGAACACGTTATGGATGGAAAAAGAAGCTGGAAGAGTCAAACGAAAAGACACAGGATTAAGAACCTCAGAAATCCTATATGGACCAATGAAACGAGGCTTAAACTTAGGAGAGGAAACCTTCATAGGAATATAACGAGATGACAACCAAACCAAATCCCCAACACGAAGTCGGGGACCCACACAGCGCCTGCGGTTAGCGAAACGTTGAGCCTTCTCCTGGGACAAAGTCAAATTGTCCACTACATGAGTCCAAATCTGCTGCAACATTATCACCACAGTATCCACACCAGGACAGTCCGAAGACTCAACCTGCCCTGAAGAGAAACGAGGGTGGAACCCAGAATTGCAGAAAAACGGCGAAACCAAAGTAGCCGAGCTGGCCCGAATATTAAGGGCGAACTCAGCCAAAGGCAAAAATGACACCCAATCATCCTGATCAGCAGAAACAAAGCATCTCACATATGTTTCCAAGGTCTGATTGGTTCGTTCAGTCTTGCCATTTGTCTGAGGATGGAAAGCCGAGGAAAAAGACAAATCAATGCCCATCCTAGCACAAAAGGCTCGCCAAAACCTCGAAACAAACTGGGAACCTCTGTCAGAAACGATGTTCTCTGGAATGCCATGTAAACGAACCACATGCTGGAAAAACAATGGCACCAAATCAGAGGAGGAAGGCAATTTAGACAAGGGCACCAAATGGACCATCTTAGAGAAGCGATCACAAACCACCCAAATGACCGACATTCTTTGAGAGACGGGGAGATCCAAAATAAAATCCATAGAGATATGTGTCCAAGGCCTCTTCGGGACCTGCAAGGGCAAAAGCAACCCACTGGCACGAGAACAGCAGGGCTCAGCCCGAGCACAAATCCCACAGGAATGCACGAAAGAACGCACATCCCGCGACAGAGACGGCCACCAAAAGGATCTAGCCACCAAATCTCTGGTACCAAAGATTCCAGGATGACCAGCCAACACCGAACAATAAACCTCAGAGATAACTTTATTCGTCCACCTATCAGGGACAAACAGTTTCTCCGCTGGGCAACGGTCAGGTCTATTAGCCTGAAATTTTTGCAGCACCCGCCGCAAATCAGGGGAGATGGCAGACAAAATTACCCCCTCTTTGAGAACACCCGTCGGCTCAGGCAAACCCGGAGAATCGGGCACAAAATTCCTAGACAGGGCATCCGCCTTCACATTTTTAGAGCCCGAAGGTACGAAACCACAAAGTCAAAGCGGGAGAAAAACAGCGACCAACGAGCCTGTCTAGGATTCAACCGTTTGGCAGACTCGAGATAAGTCAAGTTCTTGTGATCAGTCAAGACCACCACGCGATGCTTAGCTCCTTCAAGCCAATGACGCCACTCCTCGAATGCCCACTTCATGGCTAGCAACTCTCGATTGCCAACATCATAATTTCGCTCAGCAGGCGAAAATTTCCTGGAAAAGAAGGTGCATGGTTTCATCACCGAGCAATCAGAACTTCTCTGCGACAAAACAGCCCCTGCTCCAATTTCAGAAGCATCAACCTCAACCTGGAATGGAAGCGAAACATCTGGTTGGCACAACACAGGGGCAGAAGAAAAATGACGCTTCAACTCCTGAAAAGCTTCCACAGCAGCAGAAGACCAATTGACCACATCAGCACCCTTCTTGGTTAAATCAGTCAACGGTTTAGCAATACTAGAAAAATTATTGATGAAGTGACGATAAAAATTAGCAAAGCCCAGGAACTTCTGCAGACTCTTCAGAGATGTTGGCTGAGTCCAATCATAAATGGCCTGAACTTTAACAGGGTCCATCTCGATAGTAGAAGGAGAAAAAATGAACCCCAAAAATGAAACCTTCTGAACACCAAAGAGACACTTTGACCCCTTCACAAACAAAGAATTAGCACGCAGGACCTGGAACACCATTCTGACCTGCTTCATATGAGACTTCCAATCATCCGAGAAGACCAAAATATCATCCAAGTATACAATCAGGAATTTATCCAGGTACTCTCGGAAGATGTCATGCATAAAGGACTGAAACACTGATGGAGCATTAGAAAGCCCGAATGGCATAACCAGGTACTCAAAATGGCGTTCGGACGTATTAAATGCTGTTTTCCATTCATCGCCCCGTTTAATACGCACAAGATTATATGCACCACGAAGATCTATCTTGGTGAACCAACTAGCCCCCTTAATCCGAGCAAACAAATCAGACAGCAGCGGCAAGGGGTACTGAAATTTGACCATAATTTTATTTAGAAGGCGGTAATCAATACAAGGTCTCAGCGAACCATCCTTCTTGGCCACAAAAAAGAACCCCGCTCCCAATGGCGACGATGACGGGCGAATATGACCCTTCTCCAAAGACACCTTCACGTAACTCCGCATAGCGGCGTGCTCAGGTACAGATAAATTAAACAGTCGACCCTTAGGAAACTTACTACCAGGAATCAAATCGATAGCACAAACACAATCCCTATGCGGAGGTAGGGCATTGGACTTGGGCTCATCGAATACATCCCGGTAATCAGACAAGGGACCTCAGAAGGGGTGGATGATGAGATAGACAGAAATGGAACATCACCATGTACCCCCTGACAACCCCAGCTGGACACAGACATTGATTTCCAATCTAATACTGGGTTATGGACTTGTAGCCATGGCAACCCCAACACGACCACATCATGCAGATTATGCAACACCAGAAAGCGAATATCCTCCTGGTGCGCAGGAGCCATGCACATGGTCAGCTGGGGCCAATACTGAGGCTTATTCTTGGCCAAAGGCGTAGCATCAATTCCTCTCAATGGAATAGGACACTGCAAGGGCTCCAAGACAAACCCACAGCGCCTAGCAAACTCCAAGTCCATCAAATTCAGGGCAGCGCCTGAATCCACAAATGCCATGACAGAATAGGAAGACAAAGAGCAGATCAAAGTAACGGACAAAAGAAATTTCGAATGTACCGTACCAATGGTGGCAGACCTAGCGAACCGCTTAGTGCGCTTAGGACAATCGGAGATAGCATGAGTGGAATCACCACAGTAGAAACACAGCCCATTCTGACGTCTGTGTTCTTGCCTTCCAGCTCTGGTCAAAGTCCTATCGCACTGCATAGGCTCAGGTTTATGCTCAGATAATACCGCCAAATGGTGCACAGATTTACGCTCACGCAAGCGTCGACCGATCTGAATGGCCAAACACATAGACTCATTCAGACCAGCAGGCATAGGAAATCCCACCATGACATCCTTAAGGGCTTCAGAGAGACCCTTTCTGAAAATAGCTGCCAGCGCACATTCATTCCATTGAGTGAGCACGGACCACTTTCTAAACTTCTGACAATAAATCTCTCTCTCATCCTGACCCTGACACAGAGCCAGCAAATTTTTCTCTGCCTGATCCACTGAATTAGGTTCATCGTACAGCAATCCGAGCGCCAGAAAAAACGCATCAATATTACTAATGCAGGATCTCCTGGTGCAAGGGAAAATGCCCAGTCTTGAGGGTCGCCATGTAATAAAGAAATAATGATCTTAACTTGTTGAACTGGGTCACCAGAGGAGCGGGGTTTCAAAGCCAGAAATAGTTTACAATTATTTTTAAAATTCAAAAACTTAGCTCTATCTCCAGAAAATAACTCAGGAATATGAATTTTAGGTTCTAACATAGGATTCTGAACCACTAAATCTTGAATATTCTGTATATTTATAGCGAGTTTATCCATCAAAGAGAACAGACCCTGAATGTCCATGTCCACACCTGTGTTCTGAACCACCCTGATGTAAAGGGGAAAAGAAAGACAGAACACAGTGCAAAGAAAAAAAATGGTCTCAGAACTTCTCTTTTCCCTCTATTGAGAAGCATTAGTACTTTGGGCCTCCAGTACTGTTGTGAACAGGTAATTCAGAACCACAATGGACCTTGAAGTTCAGAGCACACAAAGTGACCTGACAATTACCAAAAACATAGGACGAGCTCTGAGACGTGGGAACTCTGCTGACCGCAATCCCTAATCCTATCCAACCACACTAGAGGTAGCCGTGGGGCGCTCCTGACCAGTCCTATGCGCCTCGAGCACAGCCTGAGAAACTAGCTAGCCCTAAGAAAGAAAAATAAGCCTAGCTTGCCTGAGAGAAATACCCCAAATGAAAAGGCAGCCCCCCACATATAATGACTGTGAGTTAAGATGAAAATACAAACGCAGAGATGAAATAAATTTAGCAAAGTGAGGCCCAACTTACTGAACAGACCGAAGATAGGAAAGATTGATTTGCGGTCAACACAAAACCCTACAAACAACCACGCAGAGGGGGCAAAAAGACCCTCTGCACCGACTAACGGTACGGAGGTGCTCCCTCTGCGTCCCAGAGCTTCCAGCAAGCAAGAAAAACCAATATAGCAAGCTGGACAGAAAAAATAGCAAACAAAAATAACACAAGCAAAACTTAGCTTATGCAGGAAGACAGGCCACAGGAACGATCCAGGAGATAGCAAGAGCAATACTAGAACATTGACTGGAGGCCAGGATCAAAGCACTAGGTGGAGTTAAATAGAGCAGCACCTAACGACTTAACCTCATCACCTGAGGAAGGAAACTCAGAAGCCGCAGTACCACTCTCATCCACCAAAGGAAGCTCATAGACAGAAACAGCCGAAGTACCACTCATGACCACAGGAGGGAGCTTGGCCACAGAATTCACAACAGTTTCCGCGCTGTATTTTCCGCACCATGGGCACAGCGGATTTGGTTTTCCAAAGGTTTACGTGGTACTGTAAACCTGATGGAAAACTGCTATGAATCTGCAGCCAAATCCGCACCATGTGCACATAGCCTAATTCTAACCCTAACCCTAGTTCTAACCCTAACCCTAGCCCTAACCCTAACCCTAGCCCTAACTCTAACCCTAGCCCTAACCCTAGCCCTAACCCTAGTGGGGAAAAAAAATATTTTCTTTATTTTATTTTTGTCCCTACCTATGGGGGTGATAAAGGGGGGGGGGTTAATTTATTATTTTTTTTATTTTGATCGCTGTGATAGAACCTATCACAGCGATCAAAATGTACTTGTATCGAATCTGCCGGCCGGCAGATTCTGCGGGCGCACTGCGCATACGCCCGACATTTTGCAAGATAGCGGCGCCCATGGAGCAGACGGACGGACACCGGGAGGGACACGGGAGGTTGGTAAGTATGATGGGGGGTGATCGGACAGCGCGGGGGGAGATCGGACTGTGGGGGCAGCGGACAGGAGGATTGAGGACAGCTAATGACCGGACAGAGGATGGAGAGGAGGAGATCGGTGGCGGTGGGGGGGGCAGATCGTGATCTCCAGCCAGGGCTGATGCTATTGCAGCATCAGCCATGGCTGGATTGTAATATTTCACCAATTTTCAATGGTGAAATATTACTATCGCTCTGATTGAAAGTCAAAGTGAAACGTCAATTTCAACAGCCAATCGGAGCGATCGTAGCCACGTGGGGGCAAAGCCACCCCCCCTGGGCTAAAGTACCACTACCCCTGTCCCTGCCGATCGGGTGAAATTGGAGTTATCCCTTTCACCCGATCTGCAGGGATGCGATTGGCACCGACTTTCATGACGCATACGCTGTGTCACAGGTCGGGAAGGGGTTAAAAGGGTTGTGTCACAATAAAGAAAACATTTAATCAAACAGAACGGGTGGAAATAATTAATATTGGAATTTACAGTTATTAAAAATTAAACTGTTACATTTTGTATAAAGGTGGACTTTTCGTTTAAGTTTGAGCTTTATGTTTTTAAAGAAAGAAATGTACCAAATTCATTAGTTTTCAAATCAAATCCCACTGTGTGAGAACTATGTTCATTCCTAATTATTTAGGAGCAAAAGTCGCAGTTTATTTGGATGTTACACTTTATCTTATCATAAAACATCTTTACGTATTTAGTTGAACGATGCAGAAGAAATATGAAACATTTTGCATCTGAAATTTGCCAAATAAATCATGCTCTCCCCATGCACCCTTTCCTTGACAACTCTATCTGTTCTCATTATTCATAATGTATTAAGTAGCTTTCCTGTTGTGAATTTGCTTTTTGGCTCCCTCTAGTGGTTACTAGTTTTTTGACTCTGGTTTTTCTGTCTTTCCTTTTATCCGCACCTGGGTCGTTAGTTAGGGGCGTTGCTTTATAAGCTCCCTGGACACTCAGTTCTATGCCTGGCAACGTAGTTATCAGAGCTAATCTGCTGTGCTCTTGTCTACTGATCCTGGTCCGGTTATTCAGCTAAGTCATTTACTTTGCTTTTTGCTATTTGTTTTTGGTTTTGTATTTTTGTCCAGCTTGTTCCTAATCTGTATCCTGACTTTTGCTGGAAGCTCTAGGGCGCTGGTGTTCTCCCCCCGGACCGTTAGACGGTTCGGGGGTTCTTGAATTTCCAGTGTGGATTTTTGATAGGGTTTTTTGTTGACCATATAAGTTACCTTTCTATATTCTGCTATTAGTTAGCGGGCCTCTCTGTGCTAAACCTGGTTCATTTCTGTGTTTGTCATTTCCTCTTACCTCACCGTTATTATTTGTGGGGGGCTTCTATCCTGCTTTGGGGTCCCTTTCTCTGGAGGCAAGAGAGGTCTTTGTTTTCCTCTACTAGGGGTATTTAGATTCTCCGGCTGGCGCGAGTCATCTAGGATCAACGTAGGTATGACCCCCGGCTACTTCTAGTGTTGGCGTTAGGAGTAGATATATGGTCAACCCAGTTACCACTGCCCTATGAGCTGGATTTTTGTATCTTGCAGACTTCCACGTTCCTCTGAGACCCTCGCCATTGGGGTCATAACAGTTTGCCAGGCCTATATTAAATGTTTAATGCATTGCAAAAGAGGGATTATAAGAAAGAAGATTCTGAGTTTTTTTTTTTCTCCTCTCTCATTTTTTTTTTTTTTTTTTCCTTCATCCCCTTTACCTCAGAGTGGCTTATGCTTGCTGCAGACATGAATGTCCAGACCTTGATTACAAGTGTGGACCAGCTGGCTACTCGTGTGCAGGGCATACAAGATTATGTTATCAGAAGTCCTGGGTCAGAACCTAAGATACCGATTCCTGAACTGTTTTCCGGAGACAGGTTTAAGTTTAGGAATTTCAAGAATAATTGTAAATTGTTTTTGTCCCTGAGACCCTGTTCATCTGGAGACTCCGCTCAGCAAGTAAAAATTGTTATTTCGTTCTTACGGGGTGACCCTCAAGATTGGGCTTTTTCGCTGGCGCCAGGAGATCCGGCATTGGCTGATATTGATGCGTTTTTTCTGGCGCTCGGTTTACTTTATGAGGAACCCAATCTTGAGATTCAGGCAGAAAAGGCCCTGCTGGCTATGTCTCAGGGGCAGGACGAGGCTGAAGTGTATTGCCAAAAATTTCGGAAATGGTCCGTGCTGACACATTGGAACGACTGTGCACTGGCCGCTAATTTTAGAAATGGTCTTTCTGATGCCATTAAAGATGTTATGGTGGGTTTTCCCATTCCCACAGGTCTGAATGATGCTATGGCACTGGCTATTCAAATTGACCGGCGATTGCGGGAGCGCAAGACCGCAAATTCCCTCATGGTGTTGTCTGAACAGACACCTAATTCGGTGCAATGTGATAGAAAAACCGCAAATTCCCTCATGGTGTTGTCTGAACAGACACCTGATTTAATGCAATGTGATAGAATCCTGACCAGAAATGAGCGGAAAATTCATAGACGCCGGAATGGCTTGTGCTACTACTGTGGTGATTCTACACATGTTATCTCAGTATGCTCTAAACGTATAGCTAAGGTTGTTGGTCCGGTCACCGCTGGAAATTTGCAACCTAAATTTATTCTGTCTGTAACTTTGATTTGCTCACTGTCGTCTTATCCTGTCATGGCGTTTGTAGATTCAGGTGCTGCCCTGAGTCTTATGGATCTGTCATTTGCTAAGCGCTGTGGTTTTACTCTTGAACCATTAGAAAATCCTATTCCTCTTAGGGGTATTGATGCTACGCCATTGGCAGCAAATAAACCGCAGTATTGGACACAGGTTACCATGTGCATGACTCCTGAACACCGCGAGGTGATACGTTTTCTTGTTTTACATAAAATGCATGATTTGGTTGTTTTAGGGCTGCCATGGTTACAGACCCATAATCCCGTCCTGGACTGGAAGGCTATGTCAGTTTCTAGTTGGGGCTGTCGTGGTATTCATGGGGATATCCTGCCTGTGTCTATTGCTTCTTCTACGCCTTCGGAAGTTCCGGAGTATTTGTCTGATTATCAGGATGTCTTTAGCGAGTCCAGGTCCAGTGCATTGCCTCCTCATAGGGACTGTGACTGTGCTATAGATTTGATTCCAGGCAGTAAATTTCCTAAGGGAAGACTCTTTAATCTGTCGGTACCTGAACATACCGCTATGCGTTCGTATATCAAGGAGTCTTTGGAGAAAGGACATATTCGTCCGTCTTCTTCCCCTCTTGGTGCAGGATTCTTTTTTGTGGCTAAAAAGGACGGATCTTTGAGGCCTTGTATTGATTATCGGCTTTTAAATAAGATCACTGTCAAATTTCAGTATCCTCTGCCGCTGTTGTCTGACTTGTTTGCCCGAATTAAAGGTGCCAAGTGGTTCACCAAGATAGACCTTCGTGGTGCGTACAACCTTGTGCGCATTAAGCAAGGTGATGAATGGAAAACCGCATTCAATACGCCCGAAGGTCATTTTGAGTACTTGGTGATGCCTTTTGGGCTCTCCAATGCGCCTTCAGTTTTTCAGTCCTTTATGCATGACATTTTCCGGAAGTATCTGGATAAATTTTTGATCGTTTATCTGGATGATATTTTGGTTTTTTCTGATGATTGGGACTCGCATGTGGAGCAGGTCAGGTTGGTCTTTAAAATTTTGCGTGAAAATTCTTTGTTTGTCAAAGGCTCAAAGTGTCTCTTTGGTGTACAGAAGGTTCCCTTTTTGGGGTTTATTTTTTCCCCTTCTGCTGTGGAGATGGACCCGGTCAAGGTCCGAGCTATTCTTGATTGGACTCAGCCCTCGTCAGTTAAGAGTCTTCAGAAGTTCTTGGGTTTCGCTAACTTCTACCGTCGTTTTATCGCTAATTTTTCTAGCATTGTGAAACCTTTGACGGATATGACCAAGAAGGGCTCCGATGTAGCTAACTGGGCTCCTGCTGCCGTGGAGGCTTTCCAGGAGTTGAAACGCCGGTTTACTTCGGCGCCTGTTTTGTGCCAGCCCGATGTCTCACTTCCCTTTCAGGTTGAGGTGGATGCTTCGGAGATTGGAGCAGGGGCCGTTTTGTCGCAGAGAGGCCCTGGTTGCTCTGTTATGAAACCTTGTGCCTTTTTCTCTAGGAAGTTTTCGCCTGCCGAGCGAAATTATGATGTGGGCAATCGGGAGTTGTTGGCCATGAAGTGGGCATTTGAGGAGTGGCGTCATTGGCTCGAGGGTGCTAAGCATCGTGTGGTGGTCTTGACTGATCACAAAAATCTGATGTATCTCGAGTCTGCTAAACGCCTTAATCCGAGACAGGCCCGCTGGTCATTGTTTTTCTCCCGCTTTGATTTTGTTGTCTCGTATTTACCAGGTTCAAAGAATGTGAAGGCCGATGCTCTTTCTAGGAGCTTTGTGCCTGATGCTCCTGGAGTCGCTGATCCTGTTGGTATTCTTAAGGATGGAGTTATCTTATCAGCTATTTCTCCGGATCTGCGACGTGTGTTGCAGAGATTTCAAGCTGATAGGCCTGAGTCTTGTCCACCTGACAGACTGTTTGTTCCGGATAAGTGGACCAGCAGAGTCATTTCCGAGGTTCATTCCTCGGTGTTGGCAGGTCACCCGGGAATTTTTGGCACCAGAGATCTGGTGGCCAGGTCCTTTTGGTGGCCTTCTTTGTCAAGGGATGTGCGGTCATTTGTGCAGTCCTGTGGGACTTGTGCTAGAGCTAAGCCTTGCTGTTCTCGTGCCAGCGGGTTGCTCTTGCCCTTGCCTGTCCCGAAGAGACCTTGGACACATATCTCCATGGATTTCATTTCTGATCTTCCGCTATCTCAGGGCATGTCTGTTATCTGGGTGATATGTGATCGCTTCTCCAAGATGGTCCATTTGGTTCCTTTGCCTAAGCTGCCTTCCTCTTCCGATCTGGTTCCTGTGTTTTTCCAGAACGTGGTTCGTTTGCACGGCATCCCTGAGAATATTGTGTCAGATAGAGGATCCCAGTTCGTTTCCAGGTTCTGGCGATCCTTTTGTAGTAGGATGGGCATTGATTTGTCGTTTTCCTCTGCTTTCCATCCTCAGACTAATGGACAGACGGAGCGAACCAATCAGACTTTGGAGGCTTATTTGAGGTGTTTTGTCTCTGCTGATCAGGACGATTGGGTGACATTCTTGCCGTTGGCTGAGTTTGCCCTTAATAATCGGGCTAGTTCCGCCACCTTGGTTTCGCCTTTTTTCTGCAACACTGGTTTCCATCCTCGCTTTTCTTCAGGTCATGTGGAGTCTTCTGACTGTCCTGGGGTGGATTCTGTGGTGGATAGGTTGCAGCGGATCTGGAATCATGTGGTGGACAACTTGAAGTTGTCACAGGAGAGGGCTCAGCGCTTTGCCAACCGCCGCCGCGGTGTGGGTCCCCGACTACGCGTTGGGGATTTGGTATGGCTTTCTTCCCGCTTTGTTCCTATGAAGGTCTCCTCTCCCAAATTTAAACCTCGTTTTATTGGTCCTTACAAGATATTGGAAATCCTTAATCCTGTATCTTTTCGTCTGGATCTTCCTGTGTCGTTTGCTATTCACAATGTATTTCATAGGTCCTTGTTGCGGCGGTACGTTGTGCCTGTAGTTCCTTCTGCTGAGCCTCCTGCTCCGGTGTTGGTTGAGGGCGAGTTGGAGTACGTGGTGGAGAAGATCTTGGATTCTCGCCTCTCCAGGCGAAGACTTCAGTACCTGGTCAAGTGGAAGGGCTATGGTCAGGAGGATAATTCCTGGGTGGTCGCCTCTGATGTTCATGCGGCCGATTTAGTTCGTGCCTTTCATGCCGCTCATCCTGATCGCCCTGGTGGTCGTGGTGAGGGTTCGGTGACCCCTCACTAAGGGGGGGGTACTGTTGTGAATTTGCTTTTTGGCTCCCTCTAGTGGTTACTAGTTTTTTGACTCTGGTTTTTCTGTCTTTCCTTTTATCCGCACCTGGGTCGTTAGTTAGGGGCGTTGCTTTATAAGCTCCCTGGACACTCAGTTCTATGCCTGGCAACGTAGTTATCAGAGCTAATCTGCTGTGCTCTTGTCTACTGATCCTGGTCCGGTTATTCAGCTAAGTCATTTACTTTGCTTTTTGCTATTTGTTTTTGGTTTTGTATTTTTGTCCAGCTTGTTCCTAATCTGTATCCTGACTTTTGCTGGAAGCTCTAGGGCGCTGGTGTTCTCCCCCCGGACCGTTAGACGGTTCGGGGGTTCTTGAATTTCCAGTGTGGATTTTTGATAGGGTTTTTTGTTGACCATATAAGTTACCTTTCTATATTCTGCTATTAGTTAGCGGGCCTCTCTGTGCTAAACCTGGTTCATTTCTGTGTTTGTCATTTCCTCTTACCTCACCGTTATTATTTGTGGGGGGCTTCTATCCTGCTTTGGGGTCCCTTTCTCTGGAGGCAAGAGAGGTCTTTGTTTTCCTCTACTAGGGGTATTTAGATTCTCCGGCTGGCGCGAGTCATCTAGGATCAACGTAGGTATGACCCCCGGCTACTTCTAGTGTTGGCGTTAGGAGTAGATATATGGTCAACCCAGTTACCACTGCCCTATGAGCTGGATTTTTGTATCTTGCAGACTTCCACGTTCCTCTGAGACCCTCGCCATTGGGGTCATAACACTTTCCTTCTCTGATCCTGTGGAAATTAGCAAAAAAATTGTGATTTGTTTTATTACACTTGGCTGTAATTAAAGAACTACCTCATTTAGAATGTTATCATTCTATGCCGATGTCCAAAGCTCCACGGCCCTAATGCAAAATCTACCATGTGCTAGTTATAAATGCCTTTCCGCCCCCCTCAGGGCCAGGACTGATATTAGTGTGCCCCAATATGGGTGCATTAATTAAAGAAGTAGTCTCAGTAGAAACATTGGTGGCTGTGATGTCATTGATATGATGTGAATACCCGAAGGTGTGAGTATAACGGCTGTGGTTCCGAGTGATTATGATTATTATTATGTGTTGCTTATATAGTGCCATCATATTCTGCAGCACTTTACATACATTATCATCACTGTCCTCAATGGGGCTCACAATCTAAATTCCCTATTAGTGTGGGAGTAAACTGTAGAAAACTCACGCAAACACGGGGAGAACAAATTTCTTGCACGTGTTGTACTTGACAGGATTTGACCCAGGACCCCAGCGCTGCAAAGCAACAGTGCTAATCACTGAGCCACCCTGCAGTGCTAACCACTGAGCCACCAGAACCTTTGTAATTGCAGTGCCAGGAGAGAGCTGTGCTACATTATAGTCAGCGGTTGACTATGCAACTGTTGGAAAAGGAGACAGTGGCGCATAGAGCTTTCTTAGCACCACAGGTCAAGATCATAACTACTGTATCAGGATCTACCACCTACAATATGTAGTTAGTAATACTAGAGCCCCCCTTGACCAGAGACTAGGATCCAGGTGCATATGCTCTTTTTGCCCCCCAATAAACAAGCCATCATAAAGTCTCAATAGGCAAAAAAAAAAATCCTTGTCACGAAGGACAAAATTGGATCGCATTTTAAGAGGTGGTTAAGAGGCCAAATATATGATGAAAACCCATGACTTGTGCAATGTATACCTCTATATTTATTTAGATTTTCCAGGAAGTATTTTAGGCATTTACCGGTAAATAACATTAATTTGGTAATTAACATTTAAAATGATGAGTGTGGAAAACATATTTATGAATCTATCAATGCACTTAAATAGCTCGGGAAGTTGATGAACTGTTTACTCTATTGTAATCAGCCAGACTGACATTTTCATTTCGTGCCTTGACCCCAGTATTGGAAAACTCAGATGTAAGCACAACATATATTAGAAAATTTTAAATGACCAGCAAAATATAAAGTTACAGGAATAATTCCAGTTTTAAATGAAAGAAAAATGCCTGTTTAAAATATACATTTAGCCACCATCAGTGATGAAGGAATCTGCTGAAATTTGATTTGGCAAATCAACTCGAAATTGTGCAGGAAGCTCAATTCGCATCAAATTTTTTTTTCGACCCCCCCCCCTTTTTCCTCCCTCCCCCATCCCTCCACTTCCCTCCACATAGAAATTATTAATACAACCATTTATCACAATTTTAGTTTGCAATATTAATAATGATATATTAAATCCCGTTTAATGTTTAATCCTTGCGGAATTCTAGTATTTAATTCATATCCACCAAACTTCTCGATTTAAAAATATCATATGTAAATCTCCTCCTCTCAAAGGTTTTTTTTTTATTTTTTCAATAACTGTAACTATGCAGCATGTAGTATCTCCTTTGAGTATTTGGCTGAATTGTCTAGTCCAGTGTTCCCCAACTCTGGTCCTCAAGAGCCACCAACAGGTCATGTTTTGAGGATTTCCTTAGTATTGCACAGGTGATGAAATTCTTGTCTGTGCACATGATGCAATTATTACCTGGGCAAAACTAAGGAAATCCTGAAAACATGACCCGTTGGTGGCTCTTGAGGATCGGAATTGGGGAATATTGGTCTAGAGGCAGCTGAGCATTTATTGGTTTATCTGTTCACTGCATATGATAAATGTCTCCTAATGCAGGTTTTTCAATGTGTTGGCCGTACATCCTACATATTGTAACTGACACACTTTGCAAGTAATTAAATGAAAGACATATACGAGTGCTATTACAATTAATGAAAGTTTTTATTGGGTATGATTTACCTGTTACTGTTGAAGTAAATGTCGTGGTGTCCTCAATGTGTTTGCAGAAATTACAGATATTAAGACCACATTTATAGAACCCTATTGAATGGAGCCATGTAGATTTTAATTCAGCATTATTGATCTATATGCTCGGGGATGAAATATTTCCCAAAGTAGGTGCCCTTCTACCTTAAAATCTGATTGGATTAGATAGAATACATTTGAGTTTCTCCTACTGGTATAAAATAGGTAGATATTTATTAATAATTTTCTTGATTTGCTGGAATTTGAGACTATTTGTTGTAGTAAAATTAATATTGCATTAACTTTATTTATTGTCCTTATTCCTACCTCCACTTTTTTATAATTCTTATATTTCAAAATGTCACATCTGGGAATATTTTCTACAATATTAGATGCCCGTAAGAGCATCCATTTAGGATATTGTCTGTCTTCTAGTGTGTGCTCATTACTCGGGTTTTCCGAGCATGCTCGGGTGTTCTCCGAGTATCTTGAGCAGGCTCGTAGATTATGCTTGTGTCTCCCTACCCCATGATTTGCGTCTGTTAGACAACCTGAACACATGCAGGGATTGCCGTTTGTTAGGGAATCCCCACATGTATTCAGGCTGTCTAGCAGCTGCAAATCATGCAGGTGCAGGGACTGAAACATAAAAGGAAGGAAACAGATGTTATTAAAGGAAAAATAGTTATTTTGAAGCAAATACTCCACTCTCATCACTATAAATTCTTATGTGGCAGCTGAGTATTTGCTATACAACTTCTAATGTCTCTGTAGAACCATACATGCTTTGTCATGCGGGAGGATGCTAAGATACAAAATAATGACATCACAGCTAAGCTATATACATCCTTTACGCCACTTTTTACCATCCAAAGAAGTAATAACATTGTTAGTATCTCTTGAATATGTAGGGAAACTTCTCATCCAGGGTTGAAGATGGAAATCCACAAAGGAAATTAATGGTTTGTTCAGACTACCAATTCCAGCTACAATTGGTCTTAGTGGGAGAGGGAAGATTTATTTATGAATTTTTGGTAGTGAATGAAAAATAGGTCCTGTTGGACATTCTACCTTGAGTTTTTCTACCATTTTTTCATTAAATAATCCCATAGTTTGGCCTTCTTTGAGTAATAGATCTAATTTGATTTTTATTTTTCTTGTAGGATTACAATTTAATTCCTGTTACATTTTTGGATCCCTCAACATGTTTAAGTTTAATATTTCATACAACCCCGCATTCATTAAAACTATAGCACCCCCCCTTATCTGCCCGCCGGATTATAAGATCTTTATTCTTCCATAAATCTTCTATAGCTGAATTTTCCACTTTACTTAAATTATTTTTATTTATTATTATTTATTTATATAGCACCATGGTGCTGTACATGAGAATGGGTTACATACAAATTACAGATATCACTTACAGTAAACAAACTAACAATGACAGACTGATACAGAGGGGCGAGGACCCTGCCCTTGCGGGCTTACATTCTACAGGATTATGGGGAAGGAGATAATAGGTTGAGGGTGGCAGGAGCTCCGGTGTTGGTGAGGCGGTAGCTCCGGTGTTGGTGAGGCGATAGCTCCGGTGTTGGTGAGGCGGTAGCTCCGGTGTTGGTGAGGCAGTATCTCCGGTAGTGATGGGGAGGCAGCAGGGTCAGTGCAGGCTGTAGGCTTTCTTGAAGAGATGGGTTTTCAGGTTCCGCTTGAAGGATCCGAATGTGGTTGATAGTCGGACGTGTTGGGGCAAAGAATTCCAGAGGATGGGGGATATTCAGGAGAAGTCTTGGAGGCGGTTGGATGAGGAAAGAATAAGTGTGGAGGAGAGAAGGAGGTCTTGGGAGGACAGGAGATTATGTGAGGGAAGATATCGGGAGATTAGTTCAGAGATACTGTATATGGAGGAGACAGGTTATGGATGGCTTTGTAGGTCAGTCTTAGTAATTTGAACTGGATACGCTGAGGGAATGGGTGCCAGTGAACAGATTTGCAGAGGGGGAAGCGGAGGAGTAGCGAGGAGAGAGATGAATTAGTTGGGCAGCAGAGTTAAGGATGGACTGGAGAGGTGCAAGGGTGTTACCAGGGAGGCCACAGAAAAGGATGTTGCAGTAGTCAATTAATCAATTTTACATCAAATAAGGAATTTGCACTTCAGACCATGTGGGGTCATAATACCAGAACCAGACCCCAATCAGAGGACAACAAAACATTCACTCCTGATTTAGGAACTTTCCAATATTTTTGGACACAACTGTTTATCACTTATTACTCTCCCATAATGACAGTTCTGTGCTGTGTTGTGCATAAATATGTGATTCTTCAGAATTTGCTTTAGTCTGTGCCTCATGAAGAGACCTGAGTAGTCTCGAAAGCTTGCAATATGTTACCATCTTTTCAGTTAGCCATTAAATGGTATCAACCACTGAGGACTCTCAATTCTAAATATTTTCCCTTTCTTTTAGGCGTTTCTTTTAGACAAAGTTCCCGCCACATCTTGGTTTGTCAGTCTGCTCCAGGATCTGGAATCGTAGTTGAGACACCAAATGGTTTGCAGATATAAAATGATGAGGGAGAGGGAACCAAGTTTTCTTACAATGTATCGTAGATTTGTGACTTGATATTCAGTCACGAATATGCTGAGTTGTTTCGCCACCATAAATTAGGCCACACGGGCATTTGATGACATAGATAACGTTGTTGGAGTCACATGTAAAGAAGCCTTTAATTTGATACTGTTTGCCAGAGTGTGGATGGGTGATCACACTAGATTTGATAATGTTGGAGCAGCATGCGCAGCCCAAACAGGGGAATGTGTCGCATCGTTCTGTGGCAAGGAAGGTTTGTCTTGGTATTTTGGATGAACTGCCTATGTCGGCTTTGACTATTTAGTCCCTGATGTTGTTGAGTCTACATTTACACATTAATGAAGGTTTCTGGAAGGCTTCGATGTGAGGATAGGCCCGTGTGAGGAGTGGCCAATGTTTACGAATCACATTGTATACTTTGGGCATAATAGGATGGTGGGTGTGGACAAAGGGAACGCATTCTGGTTTAGGCTCAGGTATAATATTGGGGGGGTTGAGTGTCAGCATTTTTTCTCTGTCCAGTAGATTTTTGGGGTAATGTCTGGCTGTAAACATGAAAGCCATTTTGTTTAGTTGTCCTGGTAGCAAATCGGGGTTGGACACTATACGTGCTACCCGCTTAAACTGGGAGCGGGATAGGCTGTGTTTGGTGGAGGATGGGTGACAACTATCAAAATGAAGAAGACTATTGGAATCGGTGGGTTTAGAGAAAAGATCGGTAGCGAGGTGTCCATTGGGTTCTCTGGTGACAAGATTGTCGAGAAATGCAATGTGACTACAGTTTAGTTTGAATTGAAGTACAGGTCAGATAGAGTTAAGGTGTTCAGTAAAGGTAATGAGAGTATCATAGGGGCCTGTCCATAGACAAAAAATGTCATCAATGTAGTATAGCCTACATGAGTTGTACAGTGTGAAGAGTGTGTTCTGATAGACATGGGCATGTTCAAAGGCATCCATATAAATATTAGCCTATGCTGGCACTACATTGGCACCCATGGCGGTGCCCTGGGTCTGTAGATAGAACTGGTCACCAAATAGGAAGTAGTTTTGATGTAAAACCAATGATAGTAGGTCAAGGCACAGAAGACGAGAGTTACTTGGAAAAGCTAACCGTTCAAGGAGATCGCCAACTGCTCTGATACCTAAATCATGTTTGATAGATGTGTAAAGACTCTTTATGTCAATTGTGGCCAAGAGTCATCCTGGTGGAGTAGTGGGGAATTGTTTAAGGATCTGGAGAAAGTATCCAGAGTCAAGGATAAATGATTTCCTGTTTCTGGTAAGCGGAGTGAGTACTTTTTCGAGAAAGATGGAGATTGGAGCCAAGATGGAATCAGTCGGCCAGGAGGATTATTGAGGGATATATGGATCTTAGGTAAGGTATAAATAACTGGGGTGTCAGGATGGGAATTGGTTAAAAAGTGACGGTTTTAGAATCGATCGTGTTGAGTGATAAATATTTTTTGAGAAGTAGTTCAATTTTAGTTCTAATAACTGGAGTGGGATCATTTGTAAGCTTGGTGTATGTGGATGTATCGGACAATTGTTTGAGAATTTCTGTGGTATTTTGTACGACAATCGCCCCGCCTTTATCAGCTGGTTTAATTGTAATATTCTTGTTCTTCCTAAGTGACTCGAGAGACTGTTTCTTGAGGGAAGAAGTGTTACTATAAGTAGGAAAACAGCCCATGCGATGTTGTTCAAGAATTACATTAATGTCGTTCTGTGTTAACTCAATGTAAGCCTCTGTTGCATGGTGATTGTGGGGGGGGGGGGCTGAAACTGCTTCTGTTACGCAAACCAAGTTGTGAGATACTAAGCTCAGGGATTGGATTCTCCACAGTTGCGGGGATCCTATTCCTACCCGCATCATGTGGGAGTCCAAAATGAGTCTTAAGGTGAAGGTTGCGGTAGAAATGCTGTAAGTCTTGGGACAGCCTGAATTTGCCCATTGTGTTTCTATTTTGGTACGACAGGAGAACAATGAGTCAACTGAATATGCCAATACTTTACAAATGTGAAAAAACTTTATTAAATGTGAAATAAAACAAAAGAACAGAACTGTTATGCAACATATCTACAGTTCAAAATGAGCAATCAGTACAAGACATAACAGCATACTAGCAACAGGTGTAGGACAAGATTCCAACTAAAATAACGAACGGTACACCAAACCTAAATATGTACACAGGGTATAGCATGCTAGGTCAAATTTCCTCCATAACTGCGGTGCTATATGTTATGTATAGAGGGGATATAATGCAGTAACTGAAACAAGACAGACTAAATCATGTATCCGTATGTAGGGAAAAGAGAGGGGGGGGGGTTTGTAATCCAGAGCAACATAGGTCATGTGGCCTCCATCAGTCCCAATCACACCCACTCACAAACAACCCAGAACATGAATGGCCAGTCTAAGAAACAGGGTTAAACAATATCCCCAAGGTAGACCACAGTGACAGAGACATTATAACTAATAATTACCCATGTGGTGAGAGGCAGGCGAAACCGATCCTAGATCCCCAACGCACGTTTCGGTGCGGGTACACCTTCCTCAGGGGGCGTGGTTTTGGAGGTGAATAGACCCTCCCTATATATCCAGCATATGGTGTCACATGGTGCGGTTACACTAATCAGAATAAGGTGCTGACAGTCATGCATAAGACTAAACAGCTGCTCGCACTAGGTTTCTATTTTGGCAGTATGCTTCGGGTCATTGTTCATTTGGAAGACTCATTTCCGCTCAGGCTTTAGCTTCCTGGCCGATGTCTTGAGATATTGCTTCAGTTTTGCAACATAACCTTTTTTTCTCATGATGCCATCTATTTTGTGAAGTGCACCAGTCCCTCCTGCAACAAGCTTCTCCCTTTTTCCTCCAAACGTAATGATAGTCATTACGCCCAAAAAGTTCAATTTTAGTTTCATCAGACCACAGGATATGTCTCCAAAAATTAAGGTATCTGTTCCTGTGAGCATTTGGAAACATTAATCTTGAATTTTTATGTTTGTTTTGGATTAATGGCTTCTTCCTGGCAGAGCGGCCTGTCAGCCCATGGTGATAGAGTACTTGTTTTACTTTAGATATTGACACAATCTTGCCATCATCTTTACAAGATCTTTTTCTTTTGTCATTGGGTTGATATGCACATGTCGGACCAAAGCATGTTCATCTCCGGGATGCAGAACCCATCTCCTTCCTGAGCAGTATGATGGCTGGACATTCCCATCTTGTTTGTACTTGCATATAATTGTTTGTACAGATGAACGAGACACCTTCAGGTATCTTGAAATTATACCCAAGGATGAGCCAGAATTGTGCAAGTCCACAATTCTCTTTCTGATATCTTGGCTGATTCCTTGAGACTTTCCCATGATGCTACACATAGAAGCAGTATGTTTCAGGTGTGCATTAAAATCCATCCACAGAGACCAAGAGACAAATTGCAGAGTTTTGGCTGCTGATTTTTCTCTCTCAGCTCTTTTTCACTGCTATTATTTGTAGATTGGTTAATCAAATTATTCAGGATTCCAGCATAAATGACTATGGCTACCCAAGATGCCATGATTACACCCTATACATGAAGCATAGCAAAAAAAAAACAACTAGTTCTTCTCAATAGAGTTATGCGCACAAAATGTCATTTTCATGCAGCCACAAAACCGCCACAAAAAGTGTCTGACGGTATCAAACATTCACTGGAGTGCACATGTTCCAGCTTATATCATGTCTTTCATCCGCTTCAGGGTACAGGGCTATAACTTAAATCACCGGTGAAGTCATTACCTTCTTCTACATGCAGTGACTTTGTGAAAGAAAGCTCCACCGTTGGGTTTAAGATGTTTTATGCACATAGCCGAAGCTTATGTCCACATGACGTCTTTCAAACTCAGGTGAGCTTACAGAGCTGTTCAGGCAGGAAATGAGTCAGGACACTGGCGTTTGTTTCCTAAAGCATCTTTCTTATTGTTTTTTTGGTTGTTTCCTAAGCATTTTTGTGACTTTTTTTGCCACCGGCATTTTTTTACTGTCATTTTCCAGTCATTTTTTTTTCATTCCGTAGAACAATGAGAAAACCGCTAGTGGATTTCAAAGCAAAGACACTGCCAAATGCTCAAAAAGACCCCCTTGGCATCTTATGCTCTATCCCCTTGACTTGCATTGTAAAGTACAGAACGTCTGTAGAGAAGAAAACAATGCAACGCTCACTTCTTTTAACCTCTTTGGAAACTTTAAGTGGTTGAAGGATATTAGAAAGCTTAAACAAGTCATTTTTTGTATTCGTTCTTTGGATAGTTTCGTGGTACGTGTTTCAGGGAGTTCATGGCGGAATCGGCAGAAAATGATGTTCTGTGCACATACTCTATGGGTGAATTAATGACAGTCTTGCTATACGCTACCCATCATTCTATATATAGTACAATTGTCTAAAATTTTGGAAAGTGCAATTTTTGGCCAACATGATATTGACTTACAAATTTAATAGATATGTAATCATGAGAATGGCTGCACAGGACAATTATCTGATGAAAGCCCATAATTCATCTGCTGGATATGAATGTTTGTACATGTATGGTACAGTAATTAATGCAAACAAAGCAACAACGAATACATAATTATAGAATGACCTTGTGGGTAATTGTAGGAGCTTAAGCGACTGCAAATATTAAAATATTGTGTGTATTACAATGCTTTCATTTTATACCTTATGGTTTGTTCATGTGCAATTCACATCAGACTTGGCACTACTCTTTATGATACAGATAATTTACAACCTTATTTTTGGCCAGTCTGGTCATTGGGCCTTTAGATGTCACATCAACCTTTCAATAAGCTTTAAAATGTTACAGGTTAGACTCCACCTGGGGAAAAAAATGTCCCCAAAAATAAACAGATTTTGTTTTTACACCTCCAGAACACTAAAATAAAATTGAGGAAAAATGCAACTTTTCAAAAACTTTCAATTAATGAATTAGCAAAAAACATCTTGATAATGCCCACAACCCAAAAAAATGATGAGGACTTAAAAAATGTGAGTAAAAATGTACACAAAAGCCATAAAGAACTTGGCGCAATAAAAAAAGCCTAAAAACAAAACTTTTACTGCAAAAAAGGTACAAAATGATAAATGGAGACCCTTCGATGGCCGATTCAGCAAAGGTTTTAAACCAGAAAAGTGGCTTAAAAGTTTTGAAAAATTGCAAAATATTTGCGCAATGCAGAGTTCCACAAAAATGTTATGACTTTTGGCATTGTCACGTCAGTTTGAATCAGCCTGCTGAAATGGTTGGAGCTGGAACGGAGCTCGGAAGGAACCAGGGGCGATGCCCGTTGGTCAAATTCACTAAAATTGTCGGCATTTTCTGCTCCAGAAATGCTGCTCCAGTCCTGGATGAATGGGGATGCACACTACTTAAAACCTGGGCCGAATTCAATAATTAGTGTGTGCCTCTTAATTAATTTAGCACCTTGTACTCTATCAAGACTGCCATAGAGTGAGAGTGTGTTATGCCAGTCTTGATGAATTCAGGATTTAGTTATTGATAATTGATTACTAGTATTTTCTGACATCTTGTTATCATCTGATACATAATGTGCCAAATCTACAAAGTCCAAAATTCTTAGGCTCAAAAAATCTGACTTAACTATCACCTGTAAATATACCCTACTACGGTATCCCCCCTGTCTTTTATATTGCTGTTATCTGCATGCTGGCATAATAGAGAGGCACAAATTTAGTTTACAGCAGAAAAGTCGTTGGGAAATGCCATAAGCAATGTGTGCTAGGAAGTGATGGGTATGGAAGTTCCAGCTCCTATAGTGCTGGATCAATGCACTAGAGCATCAAGCTTTCGGCTCAAGGAAGACACGTCATTAGAAAAATGGCAGGAGCAATGAATACTGGGAAGAAAGGGAAGGGATGTTCCAGATCCTGTAGTGCTGGCAGAATACTAATAAAGAAAATCGTATCACTATCGAAGAGTGTATGGCAAGTTCTAGAACATGAGAATTGAGACAATTCCTGGATGATGGTTCTTGTGTTTTAGTCATTTAACCTATATCACACACTCATGCTTATATACATACATTACAAACTCTTAGGCTACTTTCACACTAGCGTTTTTTGCAATACGTCGCAATGCGTCGTTTATGGGAAAAAACACATCCTGCAAAGTTGTTTGCAGGATGCGTTTTTGCCCCATAGATTAACATTAGCGACGCATTGCGACGCATTGACACATTGGTTGTGGCGGACCGCCAGGAGCAAAAAACGTTACATGTAAGGTTTTTTGCTGCCGACGGACCGCTTTTTCCGACCGCGCATGCGCGGCCAGAACTCCGCCCCCACCTCCCCGCACCTTACAATGGGGCAGCGGATGCGCAGGAAAAATGCATCCGCTGCCTCCGTTGTGCGGCGCATTCACTGCTAGCGTCGGAACGACGGGTTGAGTCCGACGCTAGTGTGAAAGTAGCCAGCACAATCTGATTACAATTTATTTGTTTTCCGCTACTTGGACAATTCTATATGTTTTATTACTGAATAGACTTTTCTTTTATGCCTAAATGATGCTAAGAATTGTATTTCACGATGAAACCAAAAGTCGCCCCAATCCTAACATGATAACGTCACAAGGGTCTCGCACTAATAGATTATATCTGAGAATAATTATTTTTTTCAAAATGGCACATTTATGAAATGAATACAACAGGGAAAGCATCGGACATAAATAAATAATCTGTTTCAACTTTTTTTTTATGTAATGATTCGAGATCTGTTCAGTAACGTGGCAACGCTAGCAAATACTGTTCTAATATGTCAGAGCAGCAGCTTATCATTCCTGAAGCACCACTTCACATACAAGTGGCAGGTTTCTCATTCTCGCAGGTCCATCCGTCTGAGTAGCAGGAAAATTATGAGGATAAAAGAAAATAATACCAGGACTGATATTGTCAAAAATTCAGATAATATCCCTATCCTCCAAGGCAAAGTCATTTTATTTGCAGAAGTATTGATTTAAGTGTAAAGATCTGGTTTGATATTCTGTATCATGAGCAATGCACTGTTATAGTAATATCGTTATTCCAGTACCTGTGGGAGGCAGTGGGGCTTCAATCTTGCACTATGATTCTATTTACTGTATAACGGAAGCCATAATACTTTGTACAACAGATCTGAATGGCGCCTGATAGACTACCCTTGTCTTGTAAGCAGAGGCATACAGTACCTAGGGGTTCAGCTCAGGGGGCAGAGACACATCTGCGTGGTCCCGTAATGGTAACCCTGATTACACCTATGGTGGCACACTGATATTACCGCCATATGGTGACATATAGAAGCCCATATACCAGTCCTACAGAACATGCAAGTGATTACAGTACAGTTATCTATAGTAACTTACCGGTTGACTTTCTTTCTGATGACGTCGTTCACTTTTCTTGTCTTTTCCATCTGGCCCAGACCGACACAACAACTTCTCCAGCCAGGACTCTTCTGCGGAGATTACAGCAAAGACACATTTGATATTTGATTTCTCACATTTCCTGCACAGTGTCCATCTATCCTCAACCTGAACAATCTGAACAATCTCCTCATCCTGCTGATACCCCAATACTGAGCCACTGTTGCCGTATGTGTCCCTATTACTGCACCCTCTGTTTGGCAGAATAACCCTGCTCCCTTTACTGCCCCACACATAATAATGTCAACCACTCTGCTCCTTACAAATTTATAATTCTGCCTTTGTGCCCTCTAGATGGTAAAATTGCCCCTATGAAATATTAATACCCTGTGTAAATTACTTACAAAAGTGTCCATATTTTGTCCCTTTGATGGTCACAATACTCTGAATGCCCCTATAACAATAATGCTTCTTAAGTGCCCTCTTAACCCAATTTACAGCCCATTTATACACAGTATGGTGGGCACGCAGCTCCGCTATACAGAGTATGATGTCCTCACAGCTCCCCTATACACAATATGGTAGGCAACATAGATCTGCTATACAGAGTACGATTGCACCACATCTTTATACATAGTATGATGTTCCTACTGCTCCCCAAAACACAGTATAACTACCCCCACAGAAGCCCTCACATGGTATAATGACCCGCACAGTAGAGCCCACACTGTATAATGGCCCCATATTGTATAATGGCCCCCACAGTAGTCCCCAGAGTAGCCCTCAAACTGTATAATGGCCCCTGTATTAGCTCCCACACTGTATAATTGCCCCCACAGTAAGCCTCAAATTGTAAAAGGGCCCTCACATTAGGCCATAAACTGTATAATTACCCCTACATTAGCTTCCATGTTGAATAATGGCCTCCACATTAGCCTCCAAACCGTATAATGGCCCTCATGTTAGCCCCCAAACTGTATAACTACTCCGGCATTTGCTCCCAAACTGTACAATGGCCTCTGCATTAAAGAGAACCTGTCATCAGGGTTATACATATTAAACTAAAGGCGTTGAAATAATGGCACAAGTATACTGATTTAATACATACTTTCAGTAAAGAAATCTGCAGCCTGGTTTTTATAAAATCATCATTAAAAGTTTTGGTCTTTGTGTACCAGGGCATGCCTGTGGGTAGGGTCTTTGGCTCTGCGATGGCACCTCCGCTGCCTCTGCTATCTAACTTCTTCCTTATTTAAATGTCATGTCAGTGCAGTCCTAGCTGGGGCCGGTGCTTGCGCATATTGATGTCTCAATGGGCTTCAATAAAATGGTGCTGGTAATGGCGCATGCACAGATTGATCCTCTGGCAGTCTTCAGGAAAAGAACGCCAGTGGCAGTTCAAGTGTAGATTGAGTTCTTGGCTCAGTGACAAGCCAAGATCTCAATTTTAGCATGCACTGCCACTCAATATTAACCCTTTAAGGAGTCTTGTCCCACGTCTTAGGATAGGAAGACAAACCCAAAACTTAATGTAATTTCTAATTTGGCTTCCAGTCTTATCTTAAGTTATGTGGAAAGACTCGTTAAAGGGTTGATATTGACTATTAGGGTTGCTTCGTCCAATAAATGACAGAAGCATTCTTGTCTTCTTTCTCTCTTAAGAGGTCATTTACAAATTTAAATTCCTATTGGAGCATTCCTTTCTACAAGGACGTCCACAAGGAGAAATTTCACCCCTTAGACTTAACTGAGGGAGTTTTTAGATCAGCATGCCCTATACAGTAGAATGAAGACAAGTCATCAGATTCAGAGTGATTATCTGGACAATGTTCTACTAGATAACCTGAGCTCTTGGCATCCACGTCGATGTTGCTTTTATACATTACACCTACCTATATGAAGAACAACCCTTTATAGCAATGGTATTCACTAATAGGCAGTGATCTTTCACCAGGATTCCCCATGCCATGATGCAAAAAAATATTCAGGAATGGTGTAAAGGTACCGTCACACCCAGTGACGCTGCAGCGATATAGACAATGAGCCGATCCCTGCAGCGTCGCTGTTTAGGTCGCTGTAGAGACGTCAAACACAGCAGCTCCAGAACGATGCAGGAGCGATCCTGTGACGTAACGGCGACTCACTTATGGTTGTAGCTGGTTGTTAGCTCCATGTAAAACATTGCTGGCATCGTTGCTTTTGATGTCAAACATGACGATACACACTGACCTGACGACGAAATAAAGTTCTGGACTTCTAGCTCCGACCAGCGATATCACAGCGGGATCCAGATCGCTGCTGCGTGTCAAACAGAACGAGATCGCTATCCAGGACGCTGCAACGTCACGGATCGTTGTTGTTATCGTTGTAAAGTTGCTGAGTGTGAAGGTACCTTTAGGAAAATGTCAAAGGGATCAAGTTGGTGACTTGTCTCCAAATTCCACAGATCTCAATGTTGGGGAAAAACAAACCTAATCCATGGAGCCTGTATCTCAAAACTTACAGGACTTGAAGGATCAAGTGATAACATCTTGGTGCCAGACACTAGAATATATCTTCACATGTCTTGCGGAGTCTATACCTCAACAGTTCCTAGATTCTATCAATATCAATTCTATCAATATTAGGTTGTTGGTTTTAAGGTTATTATTGATTGGTGTACAAGGTGAGCTATCACCTCCCAATAGGGATTTTTCCCTACTAGTTTAGGCCCACTTGGGTAACAGAAGATCCTAGTAGAGGTAGGTTGAGGTTTTCACACAATAATTATCCAGCAGATGACAATTGTACTTAGATGTGATTTTATTACTACTGATAGCTATGGTGTATTTTGGATTGAGGTACAAAAAGATATTCAATCTTATTGTTTATCCGTAATGGAAAAAATTTATGAGTTCTTTACAGACGTAGTAGGTTGTCCAAATCAACGCCAAGACTCTCCAGTCTGACACCGCAATATCTAGACAGATATCCACAATATGCGAAAGTATGAGGAATTTGTATAAATTAGTTATTGAATAATTGGCAATACCATTTCTATTTTCTATCAATTTTATGAAAGGTGAACAAAAATTGCACAAAGGTATGTTCAAATGAAAGGCATGCAGTGAATTAGAAGCAATTAAATCCTAACGAAAAAGAAGCGTTATAGTAATTCCAACTGTTCTTGATTTCTTCTCTACCCCCTTTAGATAACTATCAAGAGCAATTAGGTGATAAACTTCTCTGCGCTGTTCTCAATAAAATGTGTATAGGGAAAATTCCTGACCATTTCTTTAATTAACTTTTATGCTGTGAAATCAAGCCATTAAGGTGTCTCAGAGTAGAGCCAGAAGCTTAACAAGATGTACGGATCATGATAATCTGACAAAACTGTAGATCACCGCCTGGGCTGACAAACTGAGAGTGCAAAATGCAGATACAGAGTAATAAAATTATCCAAGAATAAAACAATAGACATTTTCCCAAGGACAGATCTAAAGAATACAGGCATCCCTGCTGCCCCATAAATGATCGGATTTGTGTCCTATATTGCATGTATTTATGACACCACAGGTAAGCATATAATTCCCATTTGATTTATGATTGCATTAAAACTTATTCCTCCTCTCATGTCATCTTTGAGTAATCCAAAAGCTTTCAGACAGTACTAGTTAGTAGGGTCCCCTTATATTTAATAACCAGCAAAGGCTAGGCAGACAGCTGTGGGCTGATATTAATAGGATATTGGCCCCTCCCAGACTAAAAACATCAGGTCTCAGCTGCCACAGAAATGGCGCATTCATAAGATGTTCCACTTGCCCTGGTGCGGTGGTGGTGCCCTGGTGCAGTTTAGCAAGTGGGGTGATAGTTGTTGGCGTTGATGTCTTTTCATATTGTAAGGTGACATCAAGCCCAGAAGTTAGTAATGGAACGGTGTCTATAACACTCCCCTATTACTAAACCCATTGTCATATTTTATAATAAAACACACACCCAGAATAAAGTCATATCAAAGAAATTTTACCACTAACAGTACAATATGCCACCAAAAACAATCTCAGAATCAGTGGGATCTATTGGAATATTCCAGAGTTATGACCTCATAAAGTGACAGTGGTCAGTATTGAAAAAAATAGGGCTTGTTCAGGAAGGTGAAAACAGACTTCGGGGAGGTGTTAACAAGCGCCAAACAACTATATAACACTAGATCAGAATTTGTTCACTGACCAATTCAAAGGGTACCATATGTTAAGGACTGGCGGAACGCACCAAGTATAGATGATATGAAACTAGGTGCGTTCGCAGTCCGAGGTCCACTGTGCAGGTAAAAACCCTGCTGCTAGTAAGACGGACTATATGGCGGTACTATAAGTATACACGCACGGGTTAACTTCACCCTGCGTGAAGGAAGCGATCCTGTTGTGTCACAGGACCGCGGTACCGCACATAGAGCGCGAGCAAGAAGTCAGCGAACACAACCCCAACACAGGATTGAAGTCCGATTAGACCACTTGCTGGCACAACACCGCAACTGGGTGTGTAAGGAAACTATTAAAAAAGTATATAAAGGCACGAGAGTGCATGCAGTGCCGCACTGACGGACGCCACTAACCACCCAGGCTTGGGTAAGGAAAGCGCAGAGGAAGCGCACGGCGCCGTACAGGCGGTCACAGCAACTAGACGCTGTTATGTGTGTAACGTGCTGTAGGATAAGTCGGGCGCTAGATAGCAAACATACACCTTCCGCGAACAGTCATCCAATAGGGAGGGTATTTTAAAGAGCGACTTTCACTCACAACACACACACATATTATCAAGACAATACTAGAACATGGCCGTGCGGTCATGCGCAGTTTATATAGTTGAAGCACAGGAAGCTGCTACTGAAGTTTTGCCCTTTCAGGACCTTCCTGGAGGACCAATGGAATGTGCTGCAGTACCTGAGCATGTGACCCTCGATCTCCAACGGGAGATCTTGCCCTGGGCATGCTCAGTGTGTGCAAATAAGGACTTAGTCCCAGAGAAGCCCGCTCGCCGCAGATCAGTGCAGGGTACAACAGGAGAGCCAGAAAAGGCAACAGTAACCCTTTGCACAGAATCAGTCCCAGCAAGACGCTGGGAGCGACGCCTCCGCTGAGCAGGCCCCACTGCAGCCGGTACAGAATGGGAGACCGCAGCAGACAGGGATCGAGATTCCCCCTGTGCAGCAGAGGAATCTCGACTCCTAACATTACCCCCCCTAGGGCCCCCCTTTGGGCCTCGCTACGCTCGAAGGTAGCAATGAGCTGCAGAGCCCGAATGTGCTCAGCAGGCTCCCAGGACCTGTCCTCAGGACCATAACCCTTCCAGTCCACCCAAAAAATTTTTTTGCCACGTACCACCTTGCACCCCAAAATAGCATTCACCTCATAATCGTCCGAAGACGAACCCGATGTCCCAGCAGATGACTCGGAAAACCGGGACATGTACACGGGTTTCAGGAGGGACACATGAAAGGTGTCGGTGATACCCAGGCGTGGCGGAAGAGCCAAGCGATAAACCACAGGATTAACCTGTTTGAGCACTTTGAAGGGACCCAAGTAGCGAGAAGCAAACTTAGTGGACTCAACTCGCAGCCTGATGTTACGGGCGGAGAGCCACACCAAGTCGCCAGGAGCAAAGGTCGGAGCGGGGCGCCGATGAGCTTCGGCGGAGGACCTCATTCTCTCCTTAGAGGCCCAAATGGCATCCTGAGTGCGGTCCCAAATATCCCGTGCCTCCACAGCCCAGTCTGCCACCCTGGAGTCTGCGGAAGACACGGGCATAGGCACAGGTACCCGTGGATGCTGACCATAGTTGAGGAGGAATGGGGTTTGTCCAGTGGAGTCGGCTACGGCGTTGTTCAGCGCAAACTCTGCCCATGATAGCACGGATGCCCAGTCATCCTGCCTGGCTGAAACAAAATGTCGCAGGTATGTGACCAAGGTCTGGTTGGCCCTCTCTACCAACCCATTCGTCTCGGGATGATAAGCGGAAGAGAGATTCAACTCAATACTGAGAAGACGACAAAGCTCTCTCCAGGACCGAGACGCAAACTGGGGACCCCGGTCACTGACAATTTTGTCAGGCATACCATGTAGGCGGAAGATGTGTTTAATGAACAATGCTGCCAAGGCCCGTGCAGATGGTAACCGTGGTAGCGGCACCAAATGCACCATTTTTGAGAAATGATCGGTGATGACCCAAATGATGGTACAGCCGCGAGATTTGGGTAAACCCACGACAAAGTCCATCCCGACCATCTCCCAGGGCCTATCTGCCACCGGCAAGGGATAGAGCAACCCAGCTGGCCTTTGACGCGGAGATTTATTTTTGGCGCAGGAGACACACGCCAGAATATAATCCCTGACATCCCGGGCCATATGCGGCCACCAGTACGTCCTCGCCAGTAGCTCAGATGTCCTCTTTGTCCCAAAGTGTCCACCCACCCTGGACGAATGAACCCAAGAGAGAACCTCCGGTCGCCAATTAATGGGCACAAAAGTCTTGCCCGGAGGCACAGACTCCAGCGAAACCGGCGCTACGTTTCTCAGGCTCTCGGAAGGGACAATAAGCCGAGGCTCCTCTTCCTCCTCTTCAGTTGACATAAGGGAGCGAGAGAGAGCATCAGCACGAATATTCTTCTCCCCGGCGAAAAAATGAAGGGAGAAGTGGAACCGGGAAAAGAACAAGGACCATCTGGCCTGACGAGAATTTAGCCGCTGGGCTGTTTGCAAATAGACCAAATTTTTGTGGTCCGTGTAAACTTGGAAGGGAAAGCGTGCACCTTCCAGAAGATGTCTCCACTCAGAAAAGGCCAATTTCATTGCTAGCAGCTCCCTATCCCCGATGGAGTAGTTTCTCTCCGCTGGCATGAAGGTCTTAGAGAAGAAGAAGCATGGATGCTTCCGACCTTGAGCATCCTTTTGATAGAGGACTGCTCCGGCACCAACGGATGAGGCATCCACCTCCATTAGGAATGGCTTATCCACATCGGGATGATGTAAGATGGGAGCGCTAGCAAAGTGGGACTTAATAAAAGTGAAGGCCTTGGAGACCTCTTCCGACCACAATTTGGGATTCGCTCCCTTCTTGGTGAGGGCTACCAAGGGAGCTACCAGAGTTGAGAAGTGGGGAATGAACTGGCGGTAATAGTTAATGAACCCCATAAAGCGCTGCACCGCTTTAAGAGAATGGGGCTCTTGCCAGTCCATCACAGCCTGTAGTTTGGCAGGATCCATAGCCAATCCCTGGGCGGAGATGATATAGCCCAGGAAAGGAAAGGACTCCTGCTCAAACATACACTTCTCCAACTTAGCATAAAGAGAGTTTGCCCGTAGGAGGTCGAAGACTCTGCCAACATCTCTCCGGTGGGAGTCAATATCTGGAGAAAAGATGAGAATATCATCCAGATAGACTACAACTGAGGTGGAAAGCATATCCCGGAAGATGTCGTTGACAAAGTCTTGGAAAACGGCTGGGGCATTACAGAGCCCGAAGGGCATCACCAGATACTCATAGTGCCCATCTCTGGTGTTAAACGCCGTTTTCCATTCGTCACCTTCACGGATGCGAATCAGGTTATAAGCACCCCGCAGATCTAATTTAGTAAACACTCTAGCTCCTCGAAGCCTATCGAAGAGCTCGGATATCAAGGGCAAAGGATACTTGTTCTTAACGGTGATAGCGTTAAGACCCCTGTAGTCTATGCATGGACGTAATTCCCCATTCTTCTTCTGCACGAAGAAGAACCCTGTCCCAGCAGGTGACACTGACTTCCTGATGAACGCTCTTGCCAGATTCTCTTGAATGTACTGAGACATGGCCTCCGTCTCCGGGAGAGATAATGGATAAACTCGACCCCGGAGAGGCTCCGCACATGGCAAGAGATCGATAGGGCAGTCATAGGGGCGATGGGGCGGAAGGGTCTCCGCCGCCTTTTTGGAGAACACGTCTGCATAAGACCAATATTGCTTGGGAAGAGAGGAAAGATCTGCGGGTACCTCTGTAGTAGCAACCTGAACGCACTCTCGGTGACACCTACCCCCACATGATTCACCCCATCCCAGAATTATGCCTGAGGACCACTCGATGTGAGGAGAGTGGTACCGTAACCAAGGTATCCCCAACAGGACCTCATCAATCCCCTCAGGAATGATGAGCAGGGATATAATCTCCTGATGGGATGGTGACATGGACAGAGTAAAAGGGATGGTCTGATGTGTTATCTGTGCGGGGAGTGTCGACCCATTCACCACTCGTACCGTTACTGGTTGAGATAGCATAACCAGGGGTATTGCGTGACGTTGGGCGAAGGCAGAAGACATAAAATTGCCCTCCGCTCCAGAATCCACGCAGAGCTCCACCGAGTGGGAGGATGAGCCAAAAGTTATTGTCCCCTTAAAGGACAATTTGGAGGCAAACGTCACCGTGTCTAGTGCACCTCCACCTACTACCACTAGACGCTGACGTTTCCTCGACCGCTGGTGACATCTGGTGGCTAGGTGTCCTGACTGTTGGCAAATATGGCAAACCTGGAGTGCACGAGCGGAAAGGGACTTAGATCCCGCTCGTGACACTACCTTAGGTTCATGAGACTCAGGAGCCTGGGCTGGAGATTCCAAAGGTTTGGCGAAGGTGGGAGCCAGCCGAAACCTCTGCCTACAGTGGGCTTGCTCTAACCTCCGCTCGTGAAAACGGAGGTCAATACGAGTAGATACTGTTATTAATTCTTCCAGTGTGGCGGGAATCTCCCTAGTGGCCAGGGCGTCCTTAACGTGGTCAGCCAGCCCCCTCCAAAATATGGGAATAAGGGCTTTATCCGACCACTCCAGCTCAGATGCTAGAGTGCGGAAGTGGACGGCAAAATGGCTGACCAAGGACGAGCCCTGAGTCAATGCCAACAGATGGAGCGCCGTATCATGGGTAACACGAGGTCCTAAAAAGACCTGTTTCAGAGTGCTCAGGAATAACGGAGCACTCTGCACCACATGATCACCACGCTCCCACAGCGGCGTAGCCCACTGCAACGCCCTGTCCGACAATAAAGATATGATAAAGCCCACCTTAGCCCGCTCTGTAGGGAAATGAGAGGCCAGAAGCTCGAGATGTATTGAGCACTGACTCACGAAACCCCTACAGGACTTACTGTCACCAGAAAATTTCTCTGGTAGCGGGAGGCGAGATAGCGTCGGTACAGGGGTGGCAGTGAACAAGGTAGCTGCAGCCACACTTGCAGCCTGAACAGCGACAGCAGTAACATCCACAGCTGAGGTTGAACGCTCAAGAGCCGCCATCCTTCCCTCCAGCTGCTGGATGTACCGCTGTAAACGCTGATCGTCCGTCATTACTAGCCAGACCTTGGCGCTAGTATTATGTTAAGGACTGGCGGAACGCACCAAGTATAGATGATATGAAACTAGGTGCGTTCGCAGTCCGAGGTCCACCGTGCAGGTAAAAACCCTGCTGCTAGTAAGACGGACTATATGGCGGTACTATAAGTATACACGCACGGGTTAACTTCACCCTGCGTGAAGGAAGCGATCCTGTTGTGTCCCAGGACCGCGGTCCGATTAGACCACTTGCTGGCACAACACCGCAACTGGGTGTGTAAGGAAACTATTAAAAATGTATATAAAGGCACGAGAGTGCATGCAGTGCCGCACTGACGGACGCCACTAACCACCCAGGCTTGGGTAAGGAAAGCGCAGATGAAGCGCACGGCGCCGTACAGGCGGTCACAGCAACTAGACGCTGTTATGTGTGTAACGTGCTGTAGGATAAGTCGGGCGCTAGATAGCAAACATACACCTTCCGCGAACAGTCATCCAATAGGGAGGGTATTTTAAAGAGTGACTTTCACTCACAACACACACACATATTATCAAGACAATACTAGCACATGGCCGTGCGGTCATGCGCAGTTTATATAGTTGAAGCACAGGAAGCTGCTACTGAAGTTTTGCCCTTTCAGGACCTTCCTGGAGGACCAATGGAATGTGCTGCAGTACCTGAGCATGTGACCCTCGATCTCCAACGGGAGATCTTGCCCTGGGCATGCTCAGTGTGTGCAAATAAGGACTTAGTCCCAGAGAAGCCCGCTCGCCGCAGATCAGTGCAGGGTACAGCAGGAGAGCCAGAAAAGGCAACAGCAACCCTTTGCACAGAATCAGTCCCAGCAAGACACTGGGAGCGATGCCTCCGCTGAGCAGACCCCACTGCGGCCGAAGCAGAATGGGAGACCGCAGCAGACAGGGATCGAGATTCCTCCTGTGCAGCAGAGGAAACTCGACTCCTAACACCATATAACCTGATGGACAGAGAATGATGGTTGATCCTTCTGTTCCCTTACAGCCCCAAGCTGTTAGTTAAACATCTTCTGTTTACATGGGGTGATGTGCTGCTGGTGATATTTGTGCCGGTATACGTGATCTAATTACCACATGTATTTTCTTTTTGCTGTAGCAGTCAGTAAAAAAGTTACTAAAATCCACATTAAGGTTAGACTGAAATTAACAGCAGCTAATTACATTTACAATATGTCCTTCACCCCATTTGATGACTTCTTGGTTTCTTTCACCATAACCTAAATGGTTGTCTTGGCTTTGAGAGAGTCCTTCAAATCTTGACCTATGAAACTTGTGTGATTTTCTGGAGCCCACCAGACATTTAAGCCTTTTACGTGTAGAGGACTGGTATTCAGCAAAAGTACTGGAGGTGGAAAATTGACCCAATATCAACATGGGTTTACTAGGGACCGTTCCTGTCAGACTAATCTGATCAATTTCTATGAAGAGTTAAGTTCTGCACTGGACCAAGGGAACCCAGTGGACGTAGTGTATATAGACTTTTCAAAAGCTTTTGATACCGTGCCAAACAAAAGGTTGATACATAAAATGAGAATAATGGGGATAGGGGGAAATATGTGTAAGTGGGTTAAGAGCTGGCTCAGGGATAGGAAACAAAGGGTGGTTATTAATGGAGCACACTCGGACTGGGTCGCGGTTAGCAGTGGGGTACCACAGGGGTCAGTATTGGGCCCTCTTCTTTTTAACATATTTATTAATTACCTTCTAGGGGGCATACAGAGCAGAATTTTAATATTTGCAGATGACACTAAACTCTGCAGGTAATCAATACAGAGGAGGACAATTTTATATTACAGGATGATTTATGTAAACTAGAAGCTTGGGCTGATAAATGGCAAATGAGCTTTAATGGGGATAAATGTAAGGTCATGCACTTGGGTAGAAGTAATAAGATGTATAACTATGTGCTTAATTCTAAAACTCTGGGCAAAACCGTCAATTAAAAAGACCCGGGAGTATGGGTGGATGAAAAACTCACAATTAGTGGCCAGTGTCAGGCAGCTGCTGCAAAGGCAAATAAAATAATGGGATGCATTAAAAGAGGCATAGATGCACATGAGGAGAACATAATTTTACCTCTATACAAGTCAATAGTTCGACCACACTTGGAATACTGTGTATAGTTCTGGTCTCCGGTGTATAAGGCTGCTTTCACACTAGCGTCGGTATGGGTCCGTCGCTATACGTCGGGCCGACGTACCGACGCACGTTGTGAAATTTGTGCATGACGTGGGCAGCAGATGCAGTTTTTCAATGCATCCGCTGCCCATTCTGAAGTCCGGTGAGGAGGAAGTGGAGTTTCGGCCGCGCATGCGCGGTAGAATATGGCGGACGCGACAGACAAAAAAGTTACATTGAGCGTTTTTTGTGACGACGGTCCGCCAAAACACGACGGACGTGACGTGTGGCCATCCGTCGCGATCCGTTGCTAAAACAAGTCTATGGGCAAAAAATGCATCCTGCGAGCACATTTGCAGGATCTGTTTTTTGGCCAAAACGACGGATTACAACGGATTGTAAAAAATGCAAGTGTAAAAGTAGCCAAAGAAAGACATAGCTGAACTAGAGCGGGTGCAGAGAAGAGTGGCCATGGTTATTAGAGGACTGGGGGGTCTGCAATACCAAGATAAGTTATTACACTTGGGTCTATTTAGTTTGGAAAAACGAAGACTAAGGGGTGATCTTATTTTAATGTATAAATATATGAAGGGACAGTACAAAGACCTTTCTAATGATCTTTTTAATCATAGACCTGAGACAGGGACAAGGGGGCATCCTCTACGTCTGGAGGAAAGAAGGTTTAAGCATAATAACTAGTGTTGAGCATTCCGATACCGCAAGTAACGGGTATCGGCCGATATTTGCAGTATCGGAATTCCGATACCGAGTTCCGATATTTTTGCGATATCGGGAATCGGTATCGGGATGAAGATTGATGTGTAAAATAAAGAATAAAAATAAAAAATATTGATATACTTACCCTCGGATGCGCCCTGGTTGTAACCGCTGTAACCACCATGCTTCTGTTCCTAAGAATGAGCGCGTGAAGGTCCTTCGATGACGTCGCGGGCTCGCGGCTTGTGATTGGTCGCGTGAGCGGTCACGTGAGCGGTCACGCGACCAATCACAAGCCGTGACGTCATCTAAGGTACTTCACGCGCTGATTCTTAGGAAGAAAGGCTGCCGGAAAGAAGCAGGGCGCGTCCGAGGGTGAGTATATACCTAATAGGAATATACTCACCCTCAGACGCGCCCTGCTTCTTTCCGGCAGCCTTCCTTCCTAAGAATCAGCGCGTGAAGGACCTTAGATGACGTCGCGGCTTGTGATTGGTCACGTGACCGCCCATGTGACCGCTCACGCGACCAATCACAAGCCGCGACGTCACCGCAGGTCCTTCAGCCGCTCATTCTTAGGAAGGAAGGCTGCCGGTTAGTACCAGGGCGCATCCGAGGGTGAGTATATCAATATTTTTTATTTTTATTCTTTATTTTACACATGAATATGGATCCCAGGGCCTGAAGGAGAGTTTCCTCTCCTTCAGACCCTGGGAACCATAGAGGATACCTTCCGATATTTGTGTCCCATTGACTTGTATTGGTATCGGATATCGGTATCGACGATATCCGATATTTTTCGGATATCGGCCGATACCATCCAATACCGATACTTTCAAATATCGGACAGTATCGCTTAACACTAATAATAACAGACGCGGGTTCTTTACTGTAAGAGCAGTGAGACTATGGAACTCTCTGCCGTATGATGCTGTAATGAGTGATTCATTACTTAAATTTAAGAGGGGACTGGATACCTTTCTTGAAAAGTATAATGTTACAGGGTATATAAACTAGATTCCTTGATAGGGCGTTGATCCAGAGAACTAGTCTGATTGCCGTATGACGAGTCAGGAAGAATTTTTTTCCCCAGTGTGGAGCTTACTATTTGCCACATGTTTATTTTTTGCCTTCCTCTGGATCAACATGTTAGGGCATGTTAGGTTAGGCTATGGGTTTAACTAGATGGACTTAAAGTATTCCTTCAACCTTAATAACTATGTTACTATGTTACTATGTTACTACATGTTATTATGACGAAATCTGAAAGCATGAAACAAAGTAATAAAAGAAAATTAAATTTTGCATGGCATGATTGGAATACTGCACAAAGAGGAAAGGATCACAAGTGCAATTAGGAGACTAAGCCACTTGGTTATTTCATTACATGTTGGAGGAGAGCTCTCATGAAAACAATCAATGTGAATCACTTGTAGCATATGTGTGTGACTTTTAATTACTCTTAAGAATGCATGTTTATGTCACGCTGTATAATGTGCAATTTATCTTTAGGATGATAGATAGAAAAGTTGTCACCGATTCATAAATGTGTTGTTGCATTGACCCACTCTTATATTTCTATAACTCTTGGCTCTTTATAGGCTCCAATAACATTTCAGCGGAAGATGAGATTTTCAGTGTTTAAATACTTTGGAATTAATATGAAGCAATCACATGGGTCAATGTGGTCCCACCAATAACAGAAAGAAATTCATTTTAAAGGTTCCACTTACTGAAATCTAACTGTTTGGTAGGTTGTAGGAACAACCTTTCCGAAGATGCCTAAAGATCCTCAAACTATAGGAATAGAGAAAATGACTGTATCGAGAACACTTCACTATTCCTGATGAATTCTCCCCGGCACTCCTTTGATGTACTATTATTTCTCAGTTTATGTTTCTGTCCAGTTTTAGTTTGACCTGCAGTCAATCATACCCAACTTATTGCCCTATATAGGTCCTTTATGAGATTTGAATGTTACATTACATGAATCATTTATCCACCAGACAGACACCTGCTCCACTGTCCACAAGCAGTGGAATTGTCTCAGTCACACCTCCAGCCACCACTTCAGCAGGGATGTGCAGTGATATGAGAAGATGGAGGAAATATACACTCCATGGTCACTTCCCTCCACACAACCAGGGGGACATGGCTGCTGAGTGGTTGATGGTATTTTGGTGCGAGCTGGGCAGACATTGATGAACTGACCAGTCTGCCCACAGTAAAAACATGCCCCCACACCATGATGAACCACAGACAACCCTGTTTGGGAACCAACTCCTCCCACCTGCATGGGCTCGTCCTCCTGCACAGGTGTGTCCTCCTTCCTAGCAACGACAACAGGGGGCACATTAGGTGCATGCCTCTCCCTCAAGTGTCTATCCACCCAGATGGCAAGAGACATGGCGGCCTCCAACGACCTGGGGGAAGCATACTGCACAAGAATATCCTGCAACCTTGGAGACAGACCCTGCATAAAATGGCTCCTAAGGGCAGGGTCATTCCACTGTGTGTCAGTGGCCCACCTCCAGAACTTCGAGCAGTACTCCTCAGCCGGCCGGACCCCCTGCTTGAGTTTACGGAGTCAAGATTCTGCCAGGGAGACTCCATCAGGATCACCATACACCAGCGCCAGAGCCGCAAAAAACTCATCCACTGACCGTGGATTTGGGATCACCGTTAAGAAGGGAAACGATGATTCCCATCCGTTGTTCCTCACTCCCTGATGAACGAGGGCGGAGCCTGAAGTATAGCTTGCAGGCCTCCTTAAAAAGCAAAAATGTATCTCTCACTACAGAGAACCTGTCAGGGAGAGATATCGTGGGTTCTGGTTGAGCCTGTACCTGAGACGAGGCCCAGAACCCAAACAACTGCTGCAGCTGCTGCACCACCTCACAACGCAGATCCTTAAGCTCAGTGGTGAGAGTCTGGAGCAGTTGGGCAACGGCCTGCATTTGGGCAATGGCTCACCAGAAAAACATGTGATGGTCAGTGTTAATGTCACGGAGTGACTGACCCAGTGTGACGCGACTAAATGGTTGGTCGGTCACTAAACAACACAACAAACAGGGGAACACCAGGGACACAATAACGATGGTTGGCACTGAACATAAGGAACAGGGAAATGGACACCTCCTGCACTCACCTGAGGCTGTACCCTAATCTCCCTAACGTCCCTATATGGGTTCTTTCACCCTGTCGCCGAACAGGATACCTAGTCCCTCACTTGCCCTGCTCTTATCCCTAAGTAGGCAACTTGTAAGTGAGAGCACTGGTCCCACCACTGCACTAATCCAACAAAAGGTAAGGGTCGACAGACACCAAAAGGTACAGGGTAAACAAAACATGCAACACTTAGCTCCTTCTGATGCAAAGCACCGAACAGCAGAGATAAGGCACCAGGAAAGCAAACTTAGCAAAAGCATAACTGCACCCAGCAAGCTCCTTTCTCCAACTTGGTCACTGTAGAATGTTCTCTAACATCGACAGTCAGCTGATGCATCATGTGACCTCTTTAAGGATGGTGGGAGTGGTCACCACCCACATCAGCTGACCCAGCAGCAATGCAATTACACCAGCTGGCCTCCGGGGAAAAACTGCATTAACCCCCGATAGCCTGAAAGGGAAAAAGTTTTAATCTGAGAGACCAGATCTGCCACAGATCCAAAAATGGACTGTGACAATTCTCTTTAACCTGTGAAACGCTGCTAAAGACCAGTAGACATTGGCCAACATATAGTCATATTGTATTAGTATTCTGTAATCTGATGTAATACATGGCAAAGTAATTACAATGTCCTTGATTATCCCCTGATATCCTGCCTGCCACAGTCCTTGGCTGCCTGTGTGTGGGCGCAGTACTGCAGAGTTGTAGCATTTATATTCATGCAAGCATCATAAAAATAATGAACATGTTTTTCTAGTCTTATTATCAATATTTCTTAAGATATGAGTCTTACATTTTTATTATGCATGTGAACTAAGTGCTGGAAAGCTTGTAGGTAAAAGTGAAACGATGATCACTTGTTCACAATGATTTTGTTGAGCGGTTGGTGCGCACGAACTGTTAGCACCTGAGGACACCCGTCCAGCCACTATAGAATTGAGCTAAACAAATATATTCATAGAGCTTTTCTATTATCTGCACACTCAAGATAAATTATATTATACACTGATATACTCATGCATACTATTCTATATCACTCTGTATTGCCATTTTTCCATGACTTGATGATGAAATTGAATAGGGGGCAGACCATTGTACCTTGGCTCATGTATAGCTCACAATACTGTATGTGGGTAGTCCGACCTCAGTGTATGAGTTCCTTTCACTTGCATATTAATCCAAGTGGGACAGAAATCTGCAGTGCCAAGCTCTGCAACTTCTTACTCCATTGAACTGTTCTTTCTGTTTCTTTGCGAGATGGGTTGCCACGGCCACCTGTTGCATTCCTCCGACACCATCTTACCAAGGTATTCAATCTGACTCAGACAAATGGACACCATTTGCATGTTCAGGTAGATGTTATTCTAGAAAAAATTGGAGTCCGGCTCAACAGGACTGGATTTTCCTTTTCTTTTTAAGAAAAAAAATATCGTGCATACAAAAGAAAAATTTACATGGTCGACCAGACCCAGTCGACGCGTTTTGACTGCACTAGGCAGTATTACTCTGAGTCATGACTAATGAGCTGGAATTAAGCTTCTATAGATGCTATTCTGCTTTTATCCTGGGCTGGCATTATTTCTGTGGGTTTAACTTCCATTGTTCCAGTAGTGTTACAGTAGTCTTTGCTGTTCCAGCTGTGCTTCATCAGTCATTGCTGTTCCAGCTTTGCTCTGCTTCATCAGTCATTACTGTTTCTGCTATGCTTCATTGGCTTCCAGTACGATACTTCTAATGTTCCAGTCCGGTTCACTTGATCTTTATTACTACAGTTTTGCTGCTCAGCAATCCTTTTTAGGTATCGCTGCACAAGCTGAGTTTCTTCAGCACTTCTGCGCACCAACTTAGCAACCCCATTGTCCCAGTGCCATATGTTCATGTTGCTTAAGATATGCTCATGTAGACCAGAGGCTTCTTGGATCTAACTCGCCAGGTGAGACATAACAATTGGTTGAACATGCAAAGTGGAAGACAAGCGGGGTAACTGAAGGGGCCATCCTATATGGTATTCAAAGGTTTATAGTACCAACTTCCTTACATTGCAGTATATACAACAAGAAGTATAAACATAAGGATGAATGACCTCGGGGAGATCAAAACATCCAACACCGCGGAGACACCATCACGTGTTTCTCAACGCAGTGATCCAGAACACTGCCCCCATCCCTTATGGGAAATATGCAAATGCATGTAGAAAAGCCGTGGAGACACCATCACGTGTTTCTCAACGCAGTGATCCAGAACACGCGTTTTTTCTACATGCATTTGCATATTTCCCATAAGGGATGGGGGCAGTGTTCTGGATCACTGCATTGAGAAACACGTGATGGTGTCTCCGCGGTGTTTGATGTTTTGATCTCCCCGAGGTCATTCATCCTTATGTTTATAGTCCTTTTACTAGGCACTGCTCCTAATAGTCAGTTTCCTACTCCACACTGATGAGGGGCAAACACCCCGAAACAGCTGTCTGGAGTGAGGTTTTCTGGAGCAATCCAGACCCTTTTGCAGAGAATTCTGTTTTTTTCTGTGGTCGTTTGTACCGACAGCTTTGAAGATGAGTTATGTGAAGAACACCATCCGAGTGACGTTGGAGCCATCTATCCGGGCAAGGAACAGCGTGGTCTTTATTGTACGTGACCTTATTGAGGAAAAGGCTGGAGGAAAGCGGGAGAACATCTATAGCATCAATGAGTTCCCTAATCAAGGTAACTACGATGTTACTTTTATGTCGGAGCATTATTGCCTGAATGTCTATGAGTGGTTTCGGAATCATGCCGGAGATCCCTGTTTGAAGGGAGTCAAATGTGAACCACTGTTTGGTCTTCAGGAAAGGCAGGTGACTATCACTGTCTATAACCCCTTTACTGAACCTGCATTGTTGGAGAGCTTCCTCTCACAGTATTGTGACTTTGTTTCAAAGGGAGAGAAGCAAGTGAACTGTTTAGGAATCTTCAATTGTCGATACAAATATCGTGTAAGGTTCAGAAGAGATCCTGGCAGTGTGGGTGGGTTCAGACACCCTCCGGCGAACTTCTCTGTGGCAGGGCATAGGGGTTTCCTCACGTACCCTGGGCAGCCTCTGTTTTGCAGGAGATGTTTCTCTTTTGGACATGTCCAGGCAGACTGCCAGAAGGGACAGTGTTGCCGAAACTGCAAGAAGGAGGGGCATATGGCTGGTGATTGCCCGATGGCTAAGACCTGTGACGTGTGTGGTAGTAGTGACCACATGTATAAGGATTGTCCGTGGAGGGCGCCTAGACGCTCAGAGAGTGAATGGAGAGAGGAGGAGGAGAGAAGGAGGAGGTTGGCGACTATCAGGAAGGAAACTGAAAGAATGGAGAGAGAGGAAAGGAGGGAGAGGGAGAGGGAAAGACGCTCTGTGACTCCAGATGACATTGTGCTAGCACCCCGTGGTACTATGAGTGATGCACAGAAGGAAGATAAGGAGTTTTGGTTGGCGGCAAAAAAAGTAGACAAGGGGTTTAAGAAGAAGGAAGAAGATCAGGAAGAAGATGAGGAAGAAGATGATGACTCTACTGTGCCTGAAATGTTTTCTCTTGAGGAAGCAATGGATGCAACGGAGGAAGACGTGCGTATTTCTGAAGCTGAGAGCCCTGTGCACCCCTCAGATCCTCAGAATATTAGAGGGCTTTCTTCAGATCAGGACAGGGGTGCGAATAAGTGTCAGAGGGAGGAGGATGGGGAAAGTGATGAGGCATGCAGTAGTATGCCTAAGAGGAAAATTGGGCCAGCTAAAAAAAAATGGAGTGAGCACGAAGGGGCTAGTGGTTCAGAGACTTGCTGTTCAGTCCGAATGGCAGAGGAGGACAATGGTGATACTGGGTAAAATGAAAGCTCAGTGGATCTGTTGTTGTTTTTTTCTCTCCTTTCTGTGAGTCTTGACCTTTGTCAAGGGCTTTTTGTGTAATGTGTGTAGTTTTGTGGTAATTTTTGCATTGTTTTTTGTTCTTATAGTATGGGTTTTTCTATAGTTTCTCAAAATGTGAGAGTTTTTAAGAAAGCGAGGAGGAGAGCAGCAATTTTGGATTTTTTAGCTATGCAGAGTGCATCTATTTTTTGTTTGCAAGAATGTGGGATTGTGGATGGTGTGAAAGGGGATGAGTGGTCTTATGGTGCGTCTGTGTGGTCTGGTAGTGCAAATAATAGAAATGATGGTGTGGGTATTTTAGTTAAGGGGCAGGAGGTGGTTTTGAATAATTATTTGGTGGTGGAGGTGGGGAGGTGTATCTTAGCAAATTTTGAATATAAAAATGCTAAGTTTTGTGTTATCAATATTTATGCACCAGTAGAAAGAAATGAGCGTAAGTTATTATTTGAAAAAGTGAAGCTTTTTGTTCCAGGAAGAGTGCCTGTGGTGATTGTGGGTGATATGAATTGTGATGTGGGGGGAGTGAATGTGGATGTGTCTGGAAAAGTTTTGCTGGAGTTAGTTACTGACTTTGATTTGAGTGATATGCAGCGTGTGTGTAAGGTTAACCCTTTGTTAGATACCTTTTTTTCTGATAGTGGAAGAGCACAGTCCAGGTTGGATTATTGTTTTATTTCTAAAAATATTATTCCTGTTGGATATAAGCAGGATAGGGTCGTTTTTTCGGACCATGTTTGTGTGTTGTGCGAGTTAGATATTAATGTTAGTGGTGTGTTTGGAAAGGGTTTGTGGAAATTAAATGTGAAATTGTTGGAAAATGAAGCTGTGAGGAAGGAGTATGTGAGAAAGTATGAACAGTGGTGTAAAAGTAAGGAAAGTTTTGGGAATGTTTGTGAGTGGTGGGATTGGGTTAAGAGGCAGACAAAAAAGTTTTTTAAAAGTGTGGGGTATGAATTTGCGGCAATTAAGAGGGAAAAGTTTGTTAAGTTGAATGCCCGTTTATGTTTATTGTATAAATTGAGGGAAGGAGGAATGGAGGTGGAGGAGGGGATAAAAAAGGTTAAAAAAGAAATTAAAGAGTTTTTGGAAGAGAAAGGGAAGAGTATTATTTTTAGGGCAAAAATTGATAGAATGGAGCAAGATGAAAGGTGTTCGAGGTTTTTCTTTAAAAAGGTTTTTGGGAAAAAGCAGAGTATGGGTGTTTTGAATGCAGAGGATGGAAGAGAGGTAAGTGGGGAGGATATGTGTGAACATGTGGCTAAGTTTTATGAGGAGCTGTATGCAGTGAAGTGGAGGGATGAGGCTTTGGAGGAGGATGTACTAAGTGTATTAGAAAATAAATTGAGTGAGATGGAGAGAGAGAGAGAGTGATGGGTGAGGTGACAGGTGATGAGGTATGGAAGGTAATGAATAGCATGGCGTTAAATAAGACTCCAGGACAGGATGGTCTTCCTATAGAGTTTTATAGGGTGATGTGGCATGTGATTGGTAAGGATTTTGTGGATATGTGTAAGTATATGTGGTCTAGTATGGAGGTGGCTGAGAGTATGCGTGCAGGGATGGTTGTGTTAATACCTAAAAAAGGAGATTTGAAGAGTTTAAAAAATTGGAGACCGATAACGTTGTTGAATTGCGTTTATAAGATCTATGCGAAAGTAATGGCGAATAGGATGCGTGATGTGATAGAGAGTGTGATTGGGGATGAACAGTGTTGTGCGGTGCCTGGGAGACGTATACATGAGTGTGTGTGTATGTTGAGAGATTGTTTGTGGGACTGTATGAGTCGGAAGAAGAGTGTATTTGTTTTGAGTTTGGACTTTGAAAAGGCGTATGATCGGTTATCACATAGTTTTTTGTTCCGGGTATTATTGAGAATGGGGTTTCCGCCTGATTTTGTTTGGAGGGTGAGGAGCTTATATAAAGACATTTATAGTTGTGTTTTGATGAATGGTTCTGTGGGTAGAAGAGTGAATGTTTTTTCAGGTGTGCGACAAGGTTGTCCTTTGTCTCCTGTGGTTTTTATTTGTGCGATTGAACCGTTGCTTTGTATGTTGAGGAAAGATAAAGTGATTAGAGGAGTACAAGTGCCAGGAGGTGGAGGGAGGGAATGGAAGGTTAGTGCTTATATGGATGACGTGTGTGTGTTGTGTGATTCAGAGTATTCTGTGAGGCGGGTGAAGTTATTAGCATCTATTTTTTGTGGTGCGTCAGCATTTAAGGTGAATTGGGAGAAGAGTGAGTGTAAGGTTTTGGGGGGAGGGGTTTTAAGTAAGGATGTAGGAGTGAATGAGGTGACTGGGTCTATTAAGGTTTTGGGGGTGAAATTTTCAGAGAGTTTGGATGGGAAAGAAAGTTGGGATGATGCAAAAGGAAAGGTTGAGCGGAAGTTATGTTTTTGGAAGATGAGAAGTCTTTCGTTTTTTGGAAAAATCTTAGTTATTAAAAGTGTGATTTTGCCTATTTTCTGATATATTGCAGTGGTCTTTCCGCCGGGGTATATGTGTATGAGAGGGTTAAATAGGATTCTGTTTGTGTTTTTGTGGAATTCTAGAATGGAGAGGGCTAGGAGGGAGGTTTTGGTGAAACGTTTAGAAAAAGGTGGGTTGGGTTTTCCAAACCTTGAGGTGTTTCTTGGTGTAAATATTGTGGTTTTTGTGTTGAGGGTGAATAGGATGGATGGCAAGTTTTCTTGTCTGTGTAGGTTTCTGTTTGGGGCGTATTTATTTCGTTTGAAGTGGCGAGAGAGGGATCTGAGGTATCCGGTTGCTTTTGATGTGCCTAGATGGTATGTGTGGGTTTATAAATTTTTGGTGAAGTATGAGTTGTGTGATGTGGATGTTAGGTTGTTGAGTAATAAGAAGGCTGTATATAGGATGATTGAATATAGAGAGACAGAGTGTGGAATAAACATGGTAAGAGGGAATGATATAGAAAAAGTATGGAAGAAAGTGCGGTTAGACGGTATGACGAATAGGCAGAGTGAGATTGTGTGGCAGTCTTTGCATGGAGTGTTACCAGTTAGAGAATTTCAGAAGAATCGTGGGTTGGGGAGAAATGATATGTGTCCGAGAGGTGGGTGTGGTGGAAGGGAAAGTGTAATACATGTGTTTTGGAATTGTCATTATGCTAGGGAGGTGATTGGAAGAATGGGACCGTTGTGTAAAGAATTGTGTGGTGTGAGCTTGTTATCATTCGAGTTGTTCATGTTTGGCTTGGGAATGTGTGATGGAGTGAAGGAGAGAGTGTTGTGGTTAATAGTTGCATGTATAAAGGAAGTATTATGGGATGTGAGGAATGTGTATGTTTTTAAGAGAAAGGAAATTGTAGTAAAGAATAGTCTAAAAGTGATTTTGGGGAAGATGTATGTGTGTTTTCTATGGGATAAAAGAAGAAGGGGGGAGGTGGATGCCGAAGGGATTTGGAAGGTGAAGAAGTGGAGATACCTTGTAAATATGTCTTGACTTGCTTTTTCTGATGTTGTATTAAACTGAAATTTTCCGATGATGATGGGAACAGCTTTTGTGTTTTGGATTTGACGCAGCTGTTTGGGATTTTTCTTTGGTCTTGGATTTCTGGACCGTGGATTTTCCCATCTGAGGGGAAAAAAAAAAAAATACATGGATACCATGTTTTGGCATAGGTTGTTTTCCTTTTTGGATGCTGCCCTTCCCGTGGTTGTTCCTTCCCGGTGAAAGACCTGGCTATTTATTGCTTGCGTTGAGAAACACGTGATGGTGTCTCCGCGGCTTTTCTACATGCATATACAACAAGAAGAGCAGTTCTATTGCTCAATCCTCTGCTCCAGTAAGTGCAAGAGCCGAAACATTGATCTACATTTGTAAGTTTTAATTTAGTTTGAAGATGCACGTAGTACATAGTACAAGTAAAAGACCTCCAGTTTGACTTTTCTTTTTCTCAAAATCTTACAAGAGGAGAAATGGAAACTACTTTGCTTTAATGATATGTTAAGTGCACAGTGTGTGTATAAGACATTTATATTTTATTACTCTTTCTTCTGCTCTAGAACATATTGTTAGGACTGGCGGAACGCACCAAGAGAGATGTAATGGATGCGTTCGCAGTCCGGGGTCCACCGTGCAGGTGAAACCTGCTGCTAGGACATGACAGACGATATGGCGGTACTCATAAGTATACACGCGTGGGTTAAACCTCACCCAGCGTGAAGAAAGCGATCCTGTTGCGTCACAGGATCGCGGTACCGCACATAGAGCGCAAGCAAGTGGTCAGCGAACTAGACCCCAACAGGGATAGTAGTCCGATTAGACCCTTGCTGGCACTACACCACAACTGGGTGTGAAAAGTATATACAATAGAGGCACCGAAGTGCAAACTGTGCTGTGCTGGCAGGCACCACTAAGTACCCAGACATGGGTCAGGAAGCGCACACAGGCGCGTGGCGCCGCACTGGCGGTCACAGCAGAGGACGCTGACACGTGTGTGACACGTTGAGTGTTAAGTCGGGCGCTAGATAGCAGCCATACACCATACGCGAACAATCATACAGTAGGGTAGGGGTATTTAAAGGACGACTTGCACTCACAACAAACACACGTATAAAGTTGTACACTAGCACATGGCCGTGCGGTCATGCGCAGTTTATATAGCTGCAGGACAGGAAGCGGCCACAGAAACTTTGCCCTTCCAAGACCTGCCAAGAGGACCAATAGAATGCTCTGCAGAGTCTGAGCACATGACCCTCGATCTCCAACGGGAGATCTTGCCCTGGGCATGCTCAGTGTGCGCAGACAAGGACTTAGTCCCAGAGAAGTCCACTCGCTGCTGACCAGTATTGGCTTTAAAGGCAGAAGCTGGATAAGCAGCAGTAACTCTTCTCACAGAGTCAGACTGAGCGAGACGCTGGGATCGACGTCCCTGCTGAGCAGGCTCCACTGCGGCTGGAGGAGAATGGGAGACCGCAGCGGAGACGGATCGAGATTCCCCCTGTGCAGCAGAGGAAACTCGACTCCTAACATGGCCCCCCCCTCCTTGGGCCTCGCTACGTTCGAAGGCAGCAATGAGCTGTGGGGCCCGAATGTTTTCAGCAGGCTCCCATGACCTGTTCTCTGGACCATAACCCTTCCAATCCACCAGATAGAACTTTTTGCCGCGTACCACCTTACACCCCAAAATAGCGTTCACCTCGTAATCGTCCGTAGACGAACCCGATGTCCCGGCAGATGACTCGGAAAACCGGGACATGTATACGGGTTTCAAGAGGGACACATGAAAGGTGTCGGTGATACCCAAGCGTGGAGGAAGAGCCAGGCGGTAGACCACAGGATTAACCTGTTCGAGAACCTTGAAGGGACCCAAGTAGCGAGGAGCAAACTTAGTGGACTCAACTCGCAGCCTGATGTTACGGGCAGAGAGCCACACCAAGTCGCCAGGGACAAAAGTCGGAGCAGGGCGCCGATGAACATCGGCGGAGGACCTCATTCTCTCCTTGGAGGCCCGAATGGCATCCTGCGTGCGATCCCAAATGTCCCGTGCCTCCACAGCCCAGTCTGCCACCCTGGGATCAGCGGAAGACACAGGCATGGGCACTGGAACACGCGGATGCTGGCCGTAATTTAAGAGGAATGGAGTCTGACCGGTGGAGTCGGCTACGGCATTGTTAAGTGCAAACTCTGCCCACGGTAGCAAGGATGCCCAGTCATCCTGTCTGGCAGAAACAAAATGTCGCAGATATGTGACCAAGGTCTGGTTGGCCCTTTCTACCAACCCATTCGTCTCGGGATGATATGCCGAAGAGAGATTTAACTCAATACTGAGTAAACGACATAGCTCCCTCCAGAATCGAGACGCAAACTGGGGACCCCGGTCACTAACAATTTTGTCTGGCATACCGTGTAAGCGAAAGATATGCTTGATAAACAAGACAGCCAACGCCCGTGCAGATGGTAGCCTTGGAAGAGGCACCAAATGCACCATTTTGGAGAAATGGTCGGTGATCACCCAGATAATGGTGCAATTACGAGACTTGGGTAAGCCCACCACAAAGTCCATCCCGACCATCTCCCAGGGCCTGTCAGCCACGGGCAGAGGGCAAAGCAAACCAGCTGGCCGTTGCCGAGGAGTCTTGTTCCTGGCGCAAGAGACACACGCCTGAACGTACTCCGCGACATCACGAGCCATATGCGGCCACCAGTATGTCCTCGCCAGTAACTCAGATGTCCTTTTAGTACCAAAATGTCCACCCACCCTGGACGAGTGCGCCCAAGAGAGAACCTCCGGCCGCAAACTAGATGGAACAAAAGTCTTGCCCGGGGGCACAGACTCCAGTGAAACCGGGGCCACGGTTCTCAAACTCTCGGTGGGGACAATAAGCCGAGGCTCCTCCTCCTCCTCCGCAGATGACACAACGGAGCGAGAGAGAGCATCGGCCCGAATGTTCTTCTCCCCAGAAAGGAAATGGAGGGTGAAATGAAACCGGGAGAAGAACAAGGACCATCTGGCCTGGCGAGAATTCAACCGCTGAGCTGTCTGCAGATACACCAAATTTTTGTGATCTGTGAAGACTTGGAAGGGAAAACGTGCTCCCTCCAAGAGATGTCTCCACTCCGAGAAAGCAAACTTCATGGCTAGCAACTCCCTGTCCCCGATGGAATAATTCCTCTCTGCTGGTGCGAAGGTCTTGGAGAAAAAGAAGCAAGGATGCTTCCGACCTTGAGCATCCTTTTGGAAGAGGACTGCTCCAGCACCAACAGAAGAGGCATCCACCTCCATGATAAATGGCTTATCAACATCGGGGCGATGAAGTATGGGAGCGCTAGCGAAGTGTGACTTTATAGAGATAAAGGCCTTGGAGACCTCCTCAGACCACAATTTAGGATTTGCCCCCTTCTTGGTGAGGGCAACCGAGGGAGCTACCAAAGTTGAGAAATGCGGGATGAACTGGCGATAATAATTGATGAACCCCATAAAGCGCTGCACCGCTTTAAGAGAATGAGGTTCCTGCCAGTCCATCACAGCCTGTAGTTTGGCAGGATCCATAGCCAATCCCTGGGCTGAGATGATGTAGCCTAGAAAAGGTAAGGACTCCTGCTCAAACATGCACTTCTCCAACTTGGCATAGAGGGAGTTTGCCCGTAGGAGGTCGAAGACTTTGCAAACATCTCTCCGGTGGGAGTCAATATCTGGAGAGTAGATGAGAATATCATCCAGATAGACTACGACCGAGGTGGAAAGCATATCCCGGAAGATATCGTTCACAAAGTCTTGGAAAACGGCTGGGGCATTACAGAGCCCAAAGGGCATCACCAGATATTCATAGTGCCCATCCCTGGTGTTAAAAGCCGTCTTCCATTCGTCCCCCTCACGGATGCGAATCAGGTTGTAAGCACCCCGCAGATCTAATTTAGTAAATACCCTTGCTCCCCGAAGCCTATCGAACAGTTCAGATATCAAAGGCAAAGGGTATTTATTCTTAACGGTGATGGCGTTAAGACCCCTGTAGTCTATGCATGGACGCAATTCCCCACTCTTCTTCTGCACGAAGAAGAATCCTGCCCCAGCAGGTGACACTGACTTCCTGATGAACCCTCTTGCCAGATTTTCCTGTATGTACTGTGACATTGCCTCCGTCTCCGGGAGAGATAGCGGATAGACTCGACCCCGGGGAGGCTCAGCACCAGGCAAGAGGTCAATAGGACAGTCATAGGGGCGATGGGGCGGAAGGGTCTCCGCCGCCTTTTTGGAGAATACGTCTGCATATGACCAATACTGCTTGGGGAGAGAGGATAGATCTGCGGATACCTCAGTAGTAGCAACCTGAACGCACTCCCTCTGACACCTACCCCCACAAGATTCACCCCAACCCAGAATTCTGCCTGAGGACCACTCGATATGCGGAGAGTGGTACCGTAGCCAAAGTATTCCCAACAGGATCTCATCAATTCCTTCCGGAATGACGAGCAGAGAAATTATCTCCTGATGAGATGGCGACATGGACAGAGTAAAAGGGATGGTCTGGTGTGTTATCTGTGAGGGCAATGTCGACCCATTCACCACTCGCACCGTTACTGGTTGAGCAAGCATAACCAAGGGTATTGCGTGACGTTGGGCGAAGGCAGAAGACATAAAGTTGCCCTCCGCCCCAGAATCCACGCAGAGCTCTACCGAGTGGGAAAATGAGCCAATAGTAATTGTCCCCTTAAAGGACAACTTAGAGGCAAACGTCGCCGTGTCTAGTGTACCTCCACCAACTACCACTAGACGCTGACGTTTCCTCGACCGCTGAGGACATCTGGTGGCTAGATGTCCTGACTGCTGGCAAACATGACAGACCCTGAGTGCACAAGCGGTCCGGGACTTAGATCCTGCTTGTGACACCTCCCTGGCCTCATGTGACTCAGGAACCAGGACTGGAAATTCAAGAGGTTTGGCAAAAGTAGGAGCCAGCCGAAACCTCTGCCTACACTGGGCTCGCTCTAACCTCCGCTCGTTAAAACGGAGGTCAATTCGAGTGGAGACAGTTATTAACTCCTCCAGTGTGGCAGGAATCTCCCTAGTGGCCAGAGCGTCCTTTACGTGGTCAGCCAAGCCCCTCCAAAATATGGGGATAAGAGCTTTATCCGACCAATCCAGCTCAGATGCTAAGGTGCGGAATTGGACGGCAAAATGACTGACCAAGGACTCACCCTGAGTTAATGCCAGCAATTGGAGTGCAGTATCATGGGTGACTTGAGGTCCTAAAAAGACCTGTTTCAGAGCGCTCAGAAACAGCGGAGCACTCTGCACCACATGATCGCCACGCTCCCACAGCGGCGTAGCCCATTCCAACGCCCTGTCCGACAATAGAGACAAAATAAATCCCACCTTAGCCCGCTCTGTGGGAAAACGTGTAGCCAGGAGCTCGAGATGAATAGAGCACTGACTCACAAATCCCCTACAAAACTTGCTATCACCAGAAAATTTTTCTGGCAGCGGGAGGTGAGATAATGTCGGAACAGGGGTGGCAATGGACATAGTAGCTGCAGCCTGTACAGCTACTGCAGTAACATCCACAGCTGAGGTCGCGCTCTCGAGAGCCGCCAACCTACCCTCCAGCTGCTGGATATGCCGCAGAGATTGCTGTATGTCTGTCATCACTAGCCAGACCCTGGCGCTAGTGTAATGTTATTGTTAGGACTGGCAGAACGCACCAAGAGAGATGTAATGGATGCGTTCGCAGTCCGGGGTCCACCGTGCAGGTGAAACCTGCTGCTAGGACATGACAGACGATATGGCGGTACTCATAAGTATACACGCGTGGGTTAAACCTCACCCAGCGTGAAGAAAGCGATCCTGTTGCGTCACAGGATCGCGGTACCGCACATAGAGCGCGAGCAAGTGGTCAGCGAACTAGACCCCAACAGGGATAGTAGTCCGATTAGACCCTTGCTGGCACTACACCACAACTGGGTGTGAAAAGTATATACAATAGAGGCACCGAAGTGCAAACTGTGCCGTGCTGGCAGGCACCACTAAGTACCCAGACATGGGTCAGGAAGCGCACACAGGCGCGTGGCGCCGCACTGGCGGTCACAGCAGAGGACGCTGACACGTGTGTGACACGTTGAGTGTTAAGTCGGGCGCTAGATAGCAGCCATACACCATACGCGAACAATCATACAGTAGGGTAGGGGTATTTAAAGGACGACTTGCACTCACAACAAACACACGTATAAAGTTGTACACTAGCGCATGGCCGTGCGGTCATGCGCAGTTTATATAGCTGCAGGACAGGAAGCGGCCACAGAAACTTTGCCCTTCCAAGACCTGCCAAGAGGACCAATAGAATGCGCTGCAGAGTCTGAGCACATGACCCTCGATCTCCAACGGGAGATCTTGCCCTGGGCATGCTCAGTGTGCGCAGACAAGGACTTAGTCCCAGAGAAGTCCACTCGCTGCTGACCAGTATTGGCTTTAAAGGCAGAAGCTGGATAAGCAGCAGTAACTCTTCTCACAGAGTCAGACTGAGCGAGACGCTGGGATCGACGTCCCTGCTGAGCAGGCTCCACTGCGGCTGGAGGAGAATGGGAGACCGCAGCGGAGATGGCTCGAGATTCCAGTGCAGCAGAGGAAACTCGACTCCTAACACATATTCTCTTCATTATTCACAACGATCTAGGAGACATGTTTTACATAGTGAGTCCTCCAAGAGCTTCACACTCAACTATTTGCCTTACACATTTCTTTTGCATAACCTTTTCTAATGTACTTAATTTTTCCTTGACATCAAATGGATTCATCAAAAGAAAAAAAGAAGAAAAGAAAAACTTAATTGCATTAGCAAGAATCAATTATTTCCTCTTTTTAATTTGCTGGTTTCATAGATCAAGCATTTGGGAGATTAACTGAGCAAAAGTAACGTAAGGTATAGCTGGCAATACCAAACAGACTGTTATAGCGAAGGGAAGCGTGAAATATAACACTCATTAAAGCTTCTCACTAAAAACTTAGCTGAAATATTCCTTTAGAGAAGATTTAAAAAAAAAAATAAACACCCTCAGTAAATAAAAGAGATGGAAGTACACTCTGCTGTTAAGCTGGTAAAAAATCTGCTTAGCAATTTCTGGAAGGGATGTGTTATATGTTACATTAGATGATGAGTATATCGTATATATATAAACCAAATATACTCGAGTATAAGCCAACATTTTCAGACCATTTTTTTTAGGCTGAAAGTGCCCCTCTCGGCTTATACTCAAGTGATTGTCCCTGTGGAGTCGGCTGTGACATACTCTCCTGCTCCTGGCGAGGTCCCTGCATCTTCGATGGTCTCCGGGCGCTGGCAGCTCTTCCAGATTTAAGCGCTCACTGGAACCGCTTACAAAAAAGAATATGGATGCAAATTCACTCCCATAGGGTGGAGCCGCATATTCATTACTGTAATGAGCGATACCAGTGACCGCTCAAAGCTGGAAGAGCTGCCGTGCCCAGAGAGTCCATCAGAGAAGCTGCCAGGGACCCCGCCGGGAGTTCATTCTCTTGGCCGAGGGTTCCTGTGTTCTATATGAGAAAGTTGCTAACTGACACATTAGCCTGGTACTTATCCCAGGGAGAATAATGTGAGCGTCAGTCCGAAATCAAAATTGCGCAATCATCATCTCCCCTGACCATCAGTCGGCTTTTGCTCCCATATACATTAGACTATGGGCTAAACCCATGATATCAGCTGGTTCAGTCGACCCCTTGCCGGCTTTACTATAGATCCCGTGCAAGCATCTTTTGCACATGGCTTGATATTTCCCAGAGGGGCGTCTGTTACTGGCCGGAACGGCACCCCAACTTCTTGGGTATAATTTTTCTTTTTTACCCTTGCTTTGGACTCTGGTTATGATGCCATACCTTGGTGGACATTGAACCACGTTCAAACAAGAGGACCTACACACCATAAGAATCTGCTCTCAGTTGGGACCATCATTCGTATGCCGCTATCCTTTTTCAGAGAGGTAATTTGATATTTTCTTTTTTGGTTTTATCGGAGTATCAAGGTTTTCTCTTCCTCTTATATTGCATAGTTTTATTCCCATATTAGGTTGGAATTTTTTTTTGTTTTAAGTGTTCTCAGTTTCTTTTACAAATCATTTTAGACTGGACAAATAGGGTGCTATTGTCCCTTTATTTGCTGCAGAGACTCGAGACTGTGTGCTGCGCCCTTAGTTGCTTATTATATTTTACATAATGTGTATGAGTGTCTTAAGACTGAATGAAAAACGGGACAAGAATGCTTGCCAGTTGCCAGGAGTCAACAGCCATAGATGTAGCCTGTCTTAAAAAGCAAATAGTAATGGCTTATGAATTAAGCACCGGTTTCCTTAATAGTTTCCTCCAAATTGGTAGCGTAAGGGCTAGCGGTTTTACAACCTGAGCAGGTATATTACCAACCTGAGGTGTGGGTTTTCAAGGACCATCCCCTTCCATTCGAAAGTTTATAGGATGGGATCCTATGAGTGATTATTATAGTATATCGTTTAATAAAGACACCTGTGGCCAATTGAACCCATCTTAGCCTGGGACCTCATTATTTTAGGAGGGATCAGAAGAGGTAAACATGTCGTCAAGAATGATCTCATTATATCTTCACTAGTTGTTTGACACGAGGCTAAGATGCTGGGAGCTACAAGAAAGAAGTTAAAGATCCTCATTTGTTCCTAGAACTGTATTGTGATTGCCTTGGATCCAGTGGGCGAACATATTTCTAATTTTGCTAATAACACACATTTTTCTGTGTCCTCGCCTTGCAGCGCCACAGCGCTCTGTTTACTCCCTCGGATCCCCCTCAATCACTTATTCCTAAAGACTGAAGATTATGGCTTCTTGCTCACTCTGTACAGTCTAACTTGTCAAGGCAAAACTCCAGGGAAAAATTCAGACAGATGTATTAAACCTATCTAACATATTCTCCATGGCAACAGAGCGAGCGGGGCTGCCACCAGCCTCTGTTCGTACTTGTAGCGAGAGCTTGGATGGAACGTTACCAAGCATCAAGAGAACAGCATGTGGCCAAAATATATTCATTAGCTGAATGCCTGCAAGCTGCAAAAATAATAACTTTTGATTAAAATAAGACAACTTTGCATTGATAAGACACATTTTCATGGCTTTTTGCAAAAGAAATGCTTAATGTGACATAAACGGTTCAGAACTTAAAGACGCACAACACTAAAAATAACAACGTAAAGTAGAAATTCATATGGAACGGTCTATGGATTAATCGTTTTATTATGTGGAAGAAATATAGGCTAGCGTGATATGTTTTTGTTAGAGCTCAGTAATGTGGGCTGCATTACACATAATGGATTCTCACTGTCAGAGTAATGGCTTTGAAGCAATAAGCAGTCAAGGAAATATTTCACCAGGGCATTGGGATAATATAAATTACACCATTACACTTGGTAAGGGTATCTATCAAGTGACTCACGAGACAACTCATGCCTTACTATGGTCTATGGAAACAGTTGTCTATGATGTACCTTTTTTTTCTTCTCCATAATAACTTGTCAATCTGAAATGACATGATGTTCTGCCTAATATAAGATCTTAGATGATCACAAAAGTTGGATAATTCCTTCTTACGTGGTCCCGATTCTCAATGTAACAAGTGTAAACTAGGAAGACATTGCAGACAGAGACATTAATACGCAGCTTAGCGTGACATAAAGGGTCCTTTGGCCAATATGAGAAGGTCAGAACTATTAAGGAATAAAGACAAGCATATTTGACAAAATTTAAATATGTCAAATCGTGTGGATTTTCCCAGGAAATTAGTGAAGTCATTATTCTCTGGGGTCTACATAATAAACATGAGATGTAAAAAAACAAAAAAAAGCTAACATTCACTTCATTGCTAACCTGTCTGAACCCTTTGAATGCTCACAGTCCACCATCCAGTCCTCAGAGGCGCTTATTCTTTCTCCCATTGCAGGTAGCATCTCTTAAAATATAGTGAACGGGATTTCCAGACAGACTTTGGAGGTCGCTGTGTGTCTCACACATGGACGTAACGATGTACCACGCATAGTGATTTTTGAGGCCTGGTTATGGCTGGAAGTCTCTACCTAGATCAAACAGGCTGGAGCTATGATGGTAGAAAGAAGAGGCCACAAGACTTGGATGTCAGCATGCAGAGCTGCTCGCTGTCTGGTCCTCTTCTTTCAACTGTTGCATCTTTGAGCTGCTCATTCTAGGCCAGGACTTCCGTCCACGACCAGATCTCAGAGGTCAATGCACGTCACATGTCTGTGGTGTCAAGAAATGCGATGCACCGAGACCTTCAAGGCCTGGTCATAGATATAAGTCCTGACCTAGAATGAAAAGGCCAGGAGATCCTGTGCACAACTGTGGAAAGAAGGGGTGGCTATGAGGACCTGATAGCGTGCAGCGAGCAGCAGAGGGGCTGGACAGCTTAGCGGTGAGGTGAGTATAAGCTTTTTATGTTTTTTAAACTTTTGCCATCCATTTATTTTTCAGAAAAATGGCAGCCAGTTTCATCTATCTAAAATTTAAGGCTGTCTAATCTCAGTTTACACCACCTATTTTTTAGCTTGTGCAGCGTCCAGCAGGGCCCTGGGATACTCGGGCCGGGTCGGGCAGTTCTTAAGGGGGATGTGTCACGGCAGCAGTAAAACGGTCCGTGGCCCTGGGCATCCAAAAAAAGTGGGAAAAAGGGAAAATACAGTTTATAGGGGAAAGGGGAATTGTTTGTGACCCCACCGGTGGTATTCGGCAAATAGGAGATGCTAGCTGACGCTGCTTGAAGAGACCGCTGGGGCTGATGGTGATGCAGCAGTGTTGTTACAGCGCTCCACAGGTAGACCTACACCCCAGGGCAGTGATGGTGTTAAAGGGTGATGATGGTGGTTGTAGTGTAGGGCAGGTGACGCAGTAATAATTCAGAGGACACACAGGGTGCAGTATCCACACATTTACTCACAGTTCTTAGTTGTAGTCACCAGCCAGGGTGCTGTGTCTTCCGGGTCTGTGGTCCAGCCAGCTCTCAAGTAAATTGGGTGCACCTTCCAGAACCCTCTTTCTCTGCTCCTTTCCTGGCTGTCTCGAAGCACTGACTCTCACCCTTCTGCCCTGCGCCTTCACACACAGTGTCCCAATCCAGCAGACCCGGACCTTGTCAGGCGACACTCTCTATTGGTCCCCTGGATCCTATGTGGCTGCCTTTTCAGCGAATATGTTGGATGTGGCTGCAGCACATGCTGATGCTGTAGCCTCTGGCTGGCTAGCTGAATCTTTTAGTCCTCCATTAGTCTTAGGGGCCAATTCCCCACGTGACCTAGTCCCTCCACCTGGCAATGGTCAGCGTGGATACGGGCCCCACGGGTGGATTGCTCACTACCTTTGCCCATAGGACCCCTTGTTTCCTTCGGGAGTTTCTCTCTCTTCAGCCTTTTCTCTCTCTAGCTCCCTCTGACAGCGAGCTTCTTTCTGCAAGTCTTACTCCATTCAGCTGCTCTCAAAATCTGACTAACGTTCCCTCCTAATTAGCTCCTCCCTTAACTACTCACTCCACCCACGCCCTCTACCTACTAACCCTCTCCAGACTGGGATGAAGCCATCCTCCCTTGGGATATGCCCAGATGCCCTGACTGGAGCGTTATGGGGTTGGACGCTGGTGTGGAGTCCTGGGTAGTGCCCCCTCCATACCTGAGAGTGGGATACCACACCTATGGATGAGGTGCAGTACCTATGTGGCAACTGAACCCTCAGGGACGCCACACTTGCTTTGTGGAAAAAATAAAGTGCACCACAATTTTGTTGCATTTTTTGGTGCAATGTGTCAATTATTAGGCCACACCCTTTATTGTACAAGCCAAGCCCCTTTACAGCTAGTCTACACCCTCTGGTCAGTCATAGAGTAAAAAGTATCTAAAAACACATCATAATAAATTCATGAGTTTTATTTCTGTTGCAAATTTGTCAGAATTCTGATCAGTTTAGCTTGATAAATATGTTCCACTGCACAGGCATAACTTGTAGCTTCTTATTCTCAATATAAAATCTGCAACCCAGTTGAGACTGTGTCATTTATAATGCTGTTTTTTTTATTCTGATTTTGTTCTTCCCAAGGGACTGGATGCATCTTCTTAGTCTGCACCCCATAAAGTTAGGGTATCCCCATCTCCAAGACTCTATCCCAATATGTAGTAGGTGTAATAATAACAATAATAGCAAATACCTCCAATTAGAAATGTAGAATAGTTTTTCTGATTCGCTGTCTCTTTCCACATGTGCAGGCATTGCAGGACCTTAGATATCCATTGTTACGACCACTAACAACTAACTGTCCTTATATCAGTGGTCTTAACCTTGGATGCCTGTTCTGTTATATAAGTCACTTGGCTGAAAGGAAAATTGGCATCTTTATTAATGAGGGACATAACTTTGGAATACAGAGGAACAGAATAAAAAGAAAAACTTTTCCAGAATCAGTGGAGCAGCAATTAAATGAAAAGTCCTCTTTGAAGGATACTTACTTTTTGCAAACAGTTTTTATATATTATATAGGGTGGAAAGGGCTCCTGGGGGTTCGGGTCTTGAAACTCCCATGGATCACCCAAAACTCTGTTTTAAAGTGTTCATTACTAAAGAAGTGCGAGCATAGAGTGGTGCAAGGTCTCAACTGAAACCCTACGGGTTTTCACGCTGCTCTGTGAGATTGATGGTTGGACACATACAGTGGGGAATAAAAAGTATTTAGTCAGCCACCAATTGTGCAAGGTCTCCTACTTAAAAAGATGAGAGAGGCCTGTAATTGACATCATAGGTAGACCACTACTATGAGAGTCAAAATGAGAAATCAAATCCAGAAAATCACCTTGCCTGATTCGTAAGAAGCATATGAAGGTCCTGGCGTGGCCTAGCCAGTCTCCAGATCTCAACTCCATAGAAAACCTTCGGAGGGAGTTGAAAGTCCGTGTTGCCCAGCGACAGGCCCAAAACATCACTGCTCTAGAGGAGATCTGCATGGAGGAATGGGCCAACATACCAACAACAGTGTGTGGCCACCTTGTGAAGACATTTGACCTCTGTCATTGCCAACAAAGGATATATTACAAAATATTGAGAGGAACTTTTATTAATGACCAAATACTTATTTTCCACCATAATTTGCAAAATAAATGTTGCCAAATCAGACAAGGGGATTTTCTGGATTTGTTTTCTCATTTTGACTCTCGTAGTTGTGGTCTACCTATGATGTAAATTACAGGCCTCTCTCATCTTTCTAAGTGGGAGAACTTGCACAATTGGTGGCTGACTAAATACTTTTTTTTCCCCACTATAGATTTAGTATTAGCAATACACAGCTCTGTGTTCATACTCCTGCAGAAGCTGTGCACTTCAGAGTGGAAGTTTAAGCAATCAGTGAGGGTCACCTGACCCGGACTCCCACCGATCATTATTATTATTATTATTTATTTATTTATTTATTTATATAGCACCATTAATTCCATGGTGCTGTACATGAGAAGGGGTTACATCAAAATACAAATATCACTCACAGTAAACAAAACTAACAATGACAGACTGGTACAGAGACAAGAGGACCCTGCCCTTGCGGGCTTACATTCTACAGGATTATGGGGGAGGAGACAGGAGGTCGGGGGTTGCAGTAGCTCCAATGGGGTTGAGGTGGCCGTGTGGTCATTACAGGCTGTTTGCTTCTTTGAAGAGATGGGTTTTCAGGTTACTATTGAAGGATCCAAATTTGGTGGATAACCGGACGTGTTGGGGCACAGAATTCCAGATGATGGGGGATATTCGGGAGAAGTCTTGGAGGTGATTGAGTGAGGAGCGAATAAGTGTGGAGGAGAGGAGGAGGTCTTGGGAGGATCAAAGATTACGTGAGGGAAGATATTGAGAGATTAGTGTGGAAATATACGGAGGAGATCATCAGCACTTTGCACCCCTGATTATATATAAAAATGTTTAGCAATTATAGGTACCCTATATCTAACCCCTGACGATTATCTGTCAATGACATGAAAAGCCATAAGAGAAATGTAATATTACATGATGGCTACATCCGGAATCTACTTACATAATAAATTGAGCTGAGGTGTGCATAATCCATCTGTGCTCCTTTTAGAAAAGGAACCGCAGAGCTACATTTTTGGGATAATTTAGGGATTCTAGAATATTGGACCTTCACTGATCAAGGTCATTCACTAGGGGATTACACTCCTTTCTCCTCTAAATATTCTGGCTTTTACAAATGATGAGGTTTAGTTCACGAAGTTGCCGAGGGGGGAGGAGAAATGGCTCATAAGGGGAGAAAGAAGCATTTACAAAGTTCCAATTATTTGTCCTGTTGATAGTATGGTGCATGTCATCTGTAGACCTGCTCTGTACTATTACACCACAGGTCTTCAATGGGTTAAGATTTAGTGATGAGTGAACGTACTCAGATAAAGTGTTATCCTAGTACGCTCGTTTGCTAATCAAATGTTATCAGCGTGCTCGAAAAATATGTTCGAGTCCTCGTGGCTGCATGTCTTACGAACAGCCTCAACACATTCCGGGATTGCTTGTTTGTTAAGCAATACCTAACAGCCGTGAGATATGCATCCGAAGGGACTCGAACATATTTTTCGAGCATGCAGAAGTCACTCAATTAGCACATGAGCATGCTCGGACAGAGCCTTATCGGAGCCCGTATGCTCATCACTATTAAACATACATAACGAAAAATCAACGCAGAATTTCTATTCTAATCAATTCTAGCTCAATCAATTGATATAGAAAATAATAAGAAAAATATTCTTATCTAATTCTTACGAAAATAGTAGAGATAACAATAATGGCTCTAATAATGGCGGTAACACAGATCTGCAGCGGCACATTCATTTCATGGACGCGACAACTTGCTGCACCTTTGATGATATTCACACTCAGATCTCTACTGTTCATGTCACAGCTTTCTTATAATTTACTCCCCCCCAAGCTCTACTTGTTGTTCTCTCTCCAGTCTCCACATGCCTGCTGGGTAATGCCTGCATCACATTGGTTTAAATAAGTGTTGTGTGCTTCATCTTCTTTGTAGATAGCAGCAGCAAAACCATTGCCTGAATAATGTATATAACGTAAAGACAGAGGAAGAACTGAGACCCTGCAAAGTATTTATATTCAGTACAGACAGTTCCATAATAATGTATAATAACAATGATAATACCACTAATTATAGACTATACTGTTACCTGTCCTGTTATACGCTACCTGCATTCCCATTATTGTGCAATATTCTATTCTTCCTCGTAACATTCAGAAACCCTGATTTTCCCTCTGTCACTTTTTTTTTTTTTACCAGGCATATGCATGTTTATATTTTTTTACATTATCCAGCCATAATACATTACAATACTATAGCATAGTGCTGCCTGAAAATTTTGTTTTATCCATATCTATATCCTATATTGTGTGCAGCATCAGAATAATAGAAAAGTACCAACTGTTCTACAGATGTCCCAGAAAATCCCTCTTATTTGTGTTTGGCTGTATGACAACTGTCTGCAGCAGAAGCTTCACTCCACTTGTGGTTCTTTGGTTGTTGGTTTTTATCATCCTAGCTTACACAGCTCATTCTCTTACTCTTTTTTGCATTAATGCTATTGTATAAACATTTTTTAAATAAATTCATATTTTTACATCTCATGTTAATTTTTGGGGTATAGTTTTTATTTGATCAATAGTTTTTTGCTGTGTCCTTGTAGACTGCAGATTTGTTATAGCTTTGGTTTATGAATTGTAATATTGTGTGTGGTGTCAAAATGGTCAGAAAAGTAAATATTGTTCCATAGGTGTCCAACAATCTCCCCATATACTTGGGTCTAGCTGTAAGACAAGTGGTTGCAGCAGAAGTCCTGCTCCACTTCTCTGTTTATATTAGCAGCCTACTTACCTAAGCTGGATATTCCTTGATACGTGCCACCCAAAAGGGCTTAATTAAAGAAATTATGTTGCAATCTTATATGTTGTCTATTTTGTACATGGACAGCACACTAATCTAAGGGTATGTTTCCACGGTCAGGATTGCATCAGGATTTGTTCAGGATTTGACGCAGGTAAAATCTGCACCAAATCTGCACCTGAGGTCACTGGCAGGTCACCTGCGTTTTTCATGCGTTTTTTTTTCATGCGGATTTGTATGTGTTTTTGTAAGCTCAATAAAGATATACAAAAAAAAAATGGTGATGGAATTTCTTGTCCAACCTCTTCATTTACATACTCCATTGAAGAATAATGTTTACACACAGAAATAGATAGATGCTAGATAACAGATAGATGATAGATAGATCTATCGTATCTATCTATCGTATCTATCTATCGTATCTATCTATCATATCTATCGTATCTATCTATCATATCTATTATCTATCTATAAATATATCTATCGATAGATATATCTATAGATAGCTAGATAGATATATTGATAGATAGATAATAGATACGATAGATAGTTGATAGATACGATGGATAGATGGATACGATAGATACATACGATAGATAATAGATAGATAAATAGATAGATAGATAATAGATAGATATGATAGACTAGATGGCAGCCCGATTCTAAAGAATCGGGAGTCTAGAATCCATATATACTTTATTTATTCAAATGTAAGAATAATACAATTAATAAATAATAGTAAGAAAGAACAAAAATAATAGGCAGTATATGGAGAAAACACCAAACAAAAGTTCAAAATTGGTGTGAAAATGTCACTGAACCACTTCACAACTAAATATATATAGTTTTGGTAAATGGTATTATCATTTTTTTGACGAAATTCGGCAGGAGCTTGAAGAGCAACGTCACTGGGCCCGCCTGCACGCAGTAGAAACTTGCTGTGAGGTAAAAATTCAAAAATCACACCAAAATGGCAGGCGGAGTGTGTCACAGTACGGCACGTTTCTGATTGGTCGCTCGCAGCAGGCGGCAACCAATCAGACACTGGACTCTGTTGACGTCACTTATCTCCGGACATTAGCTCCGGACATTAGCTCCGGACATTAGCTCCGGACATTATCTCCGCACATTAGCTCCGGACATTAGCTCCGGACATTAGCTCCGGACAAAGCCACGGAAGTTGGCACAAATTGCAGGAAGTAGTATTCTAGGCAATTAATCTCCGGACATTAGCTCCGGACATTAGCTCCGGACATTAGCTCCGGACATTAGCTCCGGACAAAGCCACGGAAGTTGGCACAAATTGCAGGAAGTAGTATTCTAGGCAATTATATATTAGATAGATAGAAAGATAATAGACAGAAGATAGATACTGTAGATAATAGATAGATAGATCGATAGATAATACCAAGCCTGATGTTTAGTATATCTATGTATCTATAGATATATCTATCTGTAAATATATCTATAGATAGATTATCCATCTATATATATAATCGTCTAAGGGTCTGTTTGTCTGTAACAGAAATCCTGCGTCGCTGATTGGTCGTGCCAGCCGCCCGCGACCAATCAGCGACAGGCAAAGTCCGGCTGCGAATTGGCGCGGGATTTTAACCACGCTTTGCTGATTGGTTATGGCCGACTAAGCGCTACCAATCAGCGATATTGCAGTGGGATTTAAACACCACTTCGTAAATAAACTACATGCAAATTCTAGAATACCCGATGCATTAGAATCGGGCCACCATCTAGTAGATATGTAATAGCAAGGCCGATGTTTATTAATGAACGATTCATTTAAAAAAAAAAATCGGGAAAAAAAATGGCGTGAGCTCCCGCGCAATTTTCTGCGCCAAAAGGGGAAAGCCGACAGCCGGGGGCCAATATTTGTAGCCTGGGAAGGGGGTAATATCCATGGCCCCTCTCTAGGCTATGAATATCAGCCCGCAGCTGTCTGCGTAGCCTTTACTGGCTATTAAATTAGGGGTCCCCCCCAAAAAAATGACGTGGGGTCCCCCTATATTTTATAGCCAGAAAGGCTATGCAGACAGCTGGGGGCTGATATTCATAGCCTAGAGAGGGGCCATGGTTATTGCCTCCCGGCTACAAATACCAGCTCCCAGCCGCCCCAGAAATCGCGCATCTGAAAGATGCTCCAATTCTGGCACTTAGCCCTTCTCTTCCCACTCCCCTGTAGCAGTGGGATATGGGGTAATAAGGGGTTAATGTCACCTTGCTAATGTAAGCCCAGTTAGTAATGGAGAGGCGTCAATAAGTGTTTGTTTATTATTTTAATATTTTTTACAGATGACAATGGCTTCGGGGATCAAGGTGACAAGGTGATGGTGAGTATGTACTCTATGTTGTATGTACTGTATGTCTATATGTATGGTGTATATAACACAGCAACCGAAGAAAAAGGATGATCAAAAGGCCAAATATTACATAAAAATATAGAAAAGCTTTATTTAAGTTCAATACGGACAACAGGTAGAGATGTGGATACAACCATAGTGCATATAAACAACCTTACAGACATGGGGTTGTCTGTAAAATATCATATTTTCCATTCTCAATTGGTAGTAAACTATGCGTAGAAACCCTTTAGTATAACCACCAATAGGGTATAAGTAAACACATTATCATAGTTGGATCCCCCCAGGGGTTGATGTGGGGACTACCGGCATTAGCTTTACCCCCTTACTTCCTGGGTGACCCACCAGACTTTGATATAGGTATGCGAATCTTGGTGACTTTGTCTTCATTTTCTTTTTATTGCCATCTTATTTATATAACGCTTATGACTGATTGCCAATTTGACTTACGGGGGATCCAACTATAATAATGGGTTTACCTATACCCTATTGGGGGTTATACTAAAGGGTTTCTACGCATAGATTACTACCAATTGAGAATGGAAAATATGATATTTTGTTTGTAGTAGCCAGGGTCTCCAAGTCCCATGTCTGTAAGGTTGTTTATATGCACTGTGGTTGCATCCACTTCTCTACCTGTTGTCCATATTGAACTTAAATAAAGCTTTTGTATATTTTTATATAATATTTGGCCTTTTGATCATCCTTTTTCTTTGGTTGTTGTGTTATTTATGTATTTAATGATTGGCCTATAATTCCATTCCAATATCTGGGACATTACAATGATTACTCTTGATCAAAATATGTACATTTATATTTGAAAATGTCGGCAGGATATTTGTTGGGTTAATCTTATATGTATGTTGTATGTAGTGTATGTATGTGTTGTACGATGTATGTTGTATGTACTGTATGTTGCATGTTGTATGCCGCATGGTGCATGTTATATGTTGCATGTTGCATGTTGCATGGTGCATGTTGTATGTTGCATGGTGTATGTCACATGGTGCATGTTGTGTCGCATGTTGTATGTTGCATGATGCGTGGTGCATGTTGTATGTCGCATGTCGTATGTTGTATGCTGCATGGTGCATGTTGTATGTCACATGTCACATGGTGCATGTTGTATGTCATATGTCGCATGTCACATGGTGTATGTTGTATGTTGCATGGTGTATGTCGCATGTTGTATGTTGCATGGTGCATGATGTATGTCACATGTTGTATGTTGTATGTCACATGGTGCATGTTGCATGTCACATTTTGCATGTTGGATGTTGCATGTTGCATGGTGCATGTTGTATGTCACATGTTGCATGGTGCATGTTGTATGTCATGTCGCATGTCACATGGTGTATGTTGTATGTTGCATGTTGCATGGTGTATGTCGGATGTTGTATGTTGCATGGTGCATGATGTATGTTGCAGGTCATATGTTGTATGTCGCATGGTGCATGTTGTATGTCGCATGTTGCGTGTCACATTTTTCATGTTGTATGTTGCATGGTGCATGTTGTATGTCGCATGATGCATGTTGTATGTCGTATGTCACACATTGCATGTCGTATGTTGCATGGTGTATGTTGCATGGTGTATGTTGCATGTTGTATGTTGCATGTTTTATGTTGCATGGTGTATGTTACATGTTGTATGCTGCATGGTGTATGTTGTATATTGCATGGTGTATGTTGTATGTTGCATGGTGTATGTTGTATGTTGTATGTTGCATGTTGCATAATGTATGTTGCTTGTTGCATTGTGTATGTTGTATGTTGCATGTTGTATGTTGCATGGTGCATGGTGTATGTTGTATGTTGTATGCTGCATGGTGTATGGTGTATGTTGTATGTTGTATGTTGCATGTTGCATAATGTATGTTGCTTGTTGCATTGTGTATGTTGTATGTTGCATGGTGCATGGTGTATGTTGCATGTTGTATGCTGCATGGTGTATGTTGTATGTTGCATGATGTATGTTGTATGTTGCATGGTTTAAGCTGTATGTTGCATGTTGTATGTTGTGTGGTGTATGTTGTATGTTGCATGTTGCATTGTGTATGTTGTATGTTGCATGTTGTATGTTGTATGTTGCATGGTGTATGTTGTATGTTGTATGTTGCATGGTGTATGCTGTATGTTGCATGTCGCATGGTGCATGTTGTATGTTGCATGGTGTATGTTGCATGTTGTATGTTGAATGGTGTATGTTGTATGTTCCATGGTGTATGTTGCATGTTGTATGCTGCATGGTGTATGTTGTATGTTGAATGGTGTATGTTTCATGGTGTATGTTGTATGTTGCATGTTGTATGTTGCATGGTGTATGTTGCATGTTGTATGTTGTATGGTGTATGTTGTATGTTGTATGCTGCATGGTGTATGGTGTATGTTTTATGTTGCATGGTGAATGTTGCATGTTATATGCTGCATGGTGTATGTTGTATGTTGCATGATGTATGTTGTATGCTGCATGGTGTATGTTGTATGTTGCATGTTGTATGTTGTGTGGTGTATGTTGTATGTTGCATGTTGCATGGTGTATGTTGCATGTTGTATTGATGTATGTTGTATGTTGCATGGTGTATGTTGTATGTTGCATGTTGCATGTTGCATGGTGTATGTTGTATGTTGCATGTTGTATGTTGCATGTTTTATGTTGCATGGTGTATGCTACATGTTGCATGCTGCATGGTGTATGTTGTATATTGCATGGTGTATGTTGTATGTTGCATGTTGTATGTTGTGTGGTGTATGTTGCATGTTGCATGGTGTATGTTGTATGTTGCATGATGTATGTTGCATGTTGCATTGTGTATGTTGCATGTTGCATGTTGTATGTTGCATGTTGTATGTTGTATGTTGCATGGTGTATGTTGTATATTGCATGGTGTATGTTGTATGTTGCATGTTGTATGTTGTGTGGTGTATGTTGCATGCTGCATGGTGTATGTTGTATGTTGCATGTTGTATGTTGCATGATGTATGTTGCATGTTGCATTGTGTATGTTGCATGTTGTATGTTGTATGTTGCATGGCATATGTTGTATGTTGCATGTTGCATGGTGTATGTTGTATGTTGCATGTTGTATGTTGCATGTTGTATGTTGCATGGTGTATGTTGCATGTTGTATGTTGCATGTTTTATGTTGCATGGTGTATGTTACATGTTGTATGCTGCATGGTGTATGTTGCATGTTGTATGTTACATTGATGTATGTTGTATGTTGCATGGTGTATGTTGTATGTTGTATGTTGCATGGTGTATGTTGTATGTTGCATGTTGTATGTTGCATGTTTTATGTTGCATGGTGTATGTTACATGTTGTTTGCTGCATGGTGTATGTTGTATATTGCATGGTGTATGTTGTATGTTGCATGTTGTATGTTGTGTGGTATATGTTGCATGTTGCATGGTGTATGTTGTATGTTGCATGTTGCATGATGTATGTTGCATGTTGCATTGTGTATGTTGTATGTTGCATGTTGCATGTTGTATGTTGTATGGTGTATGTTGTATGTTGCATGTTGCATGGTGTATGTTGTGTGGTGTATGTTGTATGTTGCATGTTGCATGGTGTATGTTGCATGTTGCATGTAGCATGATGTATGTTGCTTGTTGCATTGTGTATGTTGTATGTTGCATGTTGTATGTTGTATGTTGTATGTTGCATGGTGCATGGTGTATGTTATATGTTGTATGCTGCATGGTGTATGGTGTATGTTTTATGTTGCATGGTGTATGTTGCATGTTGTATGCTGCATTGTGTATGTTGTATGTTGCATGATGTATGTTGCTTGTTGCATTATGTATGTTGTATGTTGCATGTTGTATGTTGCATGTTGCATGTTGTATGTTGTATGTTGCATGGTGTATGGTGTATGTTGTATGTTGTATGCTGCATGGTGTATGGTGTATGTCTTATGTTGCATGGTGTATGTTGCATGTTGTATGCTGCATGGTGTATGTTGCATGATGTATGTTGTATGTTGCATGGTGTATGCTGTATGTTGCATGTTGTGTGGTGTATGTTGTATGTTGCATTGTGTATGTTGTATGTTGCATGTTGTATGTTGCATGTTGCATGGTGTATGTTGTATGTTGCATGGTGTATGTTGTATGTTGCATGTTGTATGTTGCATGTTTTATGTTGCATGGTGTGTGTTACATGTTGTATGCTGCATGGTGTATGTTGTATGTTGCATGTTGTGTGGTGTATGTTGCATGGTGTATGTTGTATGTTGCATGTTGTATGTTGCATGATGTGTGTTGCATGTTGCATTGTGTATGTTGTATGTTGCATGTTGTATGTTGCATGGTGTATGTTGTATGTTGCATGTTGCATGGTGTATGTTGTATGTTGCATGTTGTATGTTGCATGGTGTATGTTGCATGTTGTATGTTGCATGTTTTATGTTGCATGGTGTATGTTACATGTTGTATGCTGCATGGTGTATGTTGTATAATGCATGGTGTATGTTGTATGTTGCATGATGTATGTTGCTTGTTGCATTGTGTATGTTGTATGTTGCATGTTGTATGTTGCATGGTGTATGGTGTATGGTGTATGTTGTATGCTGCATGGTGTATGGTGTATGTTTTATGTTGCATGGTGTATGTTGTATGTTGCATGATGTATGTTGTATGTTGCATGTTGCATGTTGTGTGGTGTATGTTGTATGTTGCCTGTTGCATTGTGTATGTTATATGTTGCATTTTGTATGGTGTATGTTGCATGGTGTATGTTGTATGTTGCATGTTGCATGGTGTATGTTGTATGTTGCATGTTGTATGTTGCATGTTTTATGTTGCATGGTGTATGTTACATGTTGTATGCTGCATGGTGTATGTTGTATATTGCATGGTGTATGTTGCATGTTGTATGTTGTGTGGTGTATGTTGTATGTTGCATGTTGCATGGTGTATGTTGTATGTTGCATGTTGTATGTTGCATGATGTATGTTGCATTGTGTATGTTGCATGTTGCATGTTGTATGTTGTATGTTGCATGGTGTATGTTGTATGTTGCATGGTGTATGTTGCATGTTGCATGGTGTATGTTACATGTTGTATGCTGCATGGTGTATGTTGTATATTGCATGGTGTATGTTGTATGTTGCATGTTGTATGTTGTGTGGTGTATGTTGCATGTTGCATGGTGTATGTTGTATGTTGCATGTTGTATGTTGCATGATGTATGTTGCATGTTGCATTGTGTATGTTGTATGTTGCATGTTGTATGTTGCATGTTGTATGTTGCATGTTGCATGGTGTATGTTGTATGTTGCATGTTGTATGTTGCATGGTGTATGTTGCATGTTGTATGTTGCATGTTATATGTTGTGTGGTGTATGTTGCATGGTGTATGTTGTATGGTGTACACTATGTTGTATGTTCAATGTTGTATGCTGTGTGTTGTATGTGCACACAGTCTAGACGAGTCCAGCTCTGCTACATCAGGATGCCTGACATCCAGATGTAGCAAAGCCTGTGGATGATCGCCAGAGATAACTCTCCAGTGATCACCTACACTGCAGCGTTCTCACAATCAGCTGATCAGCTGACCGTGAGAACCAGCCTAGTGACCGGAGATAACCCCCAGTCATGTGCACAGCAGTTCTCACGATAAGCTAAGTTATCGCGAGAACTGCAGTGGACGAGGGACTTCAGGCGGCAGGACAGGTGAGCCAGCATGTTAATTAGGAGACACGCATAGGAAGCTGCGTTTACGCAGTTACTACGCATGTGACTAATCATTAGATGCGGTTTCACTGCATCTAATGATTGTCTATGGTAAATTTATGGCGAGGCGACGGAGAGTCGCCGCATTGTAAACAGACATGCTGCATTTTGAAAAGACGCGCCGCATGTCTGTTTCCGCCGGTCTGCCGCCTGCATGTTTTAACGCATAGTGGAGACGGGATTTCATGAAATCCTCTCCACTATGCTGTAACATCTGGACGCTGCGTGTTTGATGCTGAGGCTCTACGCAGCGTCAAACATGCAGCGTTTCCTGACCGTGGAAACGTACACTAAGAGTTTCATTGATCAATACACACTAGAGCTGAGCAATACTACATAACCTAAATTTGCCTCTTCATGCGGATTTTCCCAGGGAGAAGGGTTATTCTCTTCACATATAAAGTCCCTTATTATGCTCTGGTTTCTGTCACAAGTGATCGATTGATCCCTGTTTGAAGTCTCCTAATGGGGCTATTAAATAAAAAAAGTTTTAAAAAATGTTGAAAAAATTAAAAAAAACACAAACGTTCAAACAACCAACCCTTTGCTCCATTAAAAATAAAACTATTTAAAAAAATACACATATTTGCTATTGCTGTGATCAGAAATGTCCGATCTGTCACAATATGAAGTAAATGAATTTGATCTGTAAACAAGAAATAAGTTAAATTACTTTTTTTGGCCACTGCAAGAGTGCACTAAAAAACAGGCGATCAAAAGATTGTATCCCCCCACAACAGTATCAGTAAAAATGTCAGCTCAGTGTGCAAAAAATAAGCTATCACCCAGCCCCACATCAAGAAAATCGAGAATGTTACGATTCTGATGGCGACAAATGCAAAAACTTTTTTTTCATAAAAATTTCCAAAAAAAATTTATAACCACTTAAATAAATAATAATAAACTATACATGTTTAGTATTTTGTACTGATACTAACCTAGGGAATCATATTTCAAGGTCAGTTTTACCCAGGGCCGGACTGGCCATCTGGCAATTCTGGCAAATGCCAGAAGGGCCTGTCTGTTCTTGGGCTGCCTTGCCTACTATATTGTTAACAGAATTGTTGTTCTCAAGACACCCATACTGTTAAGAGTTGTGATGGAGCACAAAGTTGCTGACTCCATTAGTTACCCCAGCAGGCCACGGGTCTCATTAGAAATATTGGTCTTGTAGAAAATCTTCCTTTCCTCCATCCAGGGTAATATTAGTAATATATCCCATATGGTTCATGGGGACTGGGACAACATGGGCCTGTGTGATTTCAAATGCCACGACTGAATTTCAGCCCCAGTCCGTACCTGGTTTTACCATATACTGAACATGGTAAATAAAAAACCTAAAAATTGTTTGCAACTTCACTGTATTTGTAAATTTTTTCCGTTTTCAAATACACTATGTCATAAAATCAATTGTGTCATTCAAAAGTACAACTCGTCCCGTAAAAAACAAGCCCTCATAAGGCCGTATTGACGTTAAAATAGGACTGTGGAGACCTGGGTGTCGTAACCAGTGCCTTCCCCCCTCCCATCAATCCCGTAATGAAACACACACAGTCCTAGGTGGGTTGAACAGGTCGGTCACAGTTTATTAATTAAATAATCGGAGAAAGGGCAATTACATATCGTAACGAGCGGCTCGCGCCGAGCTCCTGTCAGTGATCGACAGGGGAATTGGCCCAACAAGCGGTTACGACCTTTGCCCTCCTCCGCTTTTTCCGCTGTGACTTAATAAAGATTACCAGGGTTAGTTATAACAACATACGTGATAAAAAATTTTTTTTTTTTTTTTTTTAAATCTTATAACATAATTCACACATTTACATTCTCCTGGGGGTTAGTTTAATCATTAGCCTTTAAAAGGGAGGGTGGGTGGGACAAAAGCTTCCAGGTGTCCTGCCGAGAGTGAAAGAGAAAGTTCCTGGCCGGACACCTGGATTTAACCCCTGTAGGAGTGGCCGTAGGACCCCTCCCCTCTAGTGCCCACTGGCCGGCTGGGGGTCTTCCAATTAGTGCATCACTAAGGGGGAGTGATGCTAGGGGGGAACTGGCACAGACATTCTTTTCGTGCAGCTCTCTATGTGCTCCCCAGTCAGAGACGCGTACCTTAATCAGTACCGCGTCTGCCAGACTGTGGAGACCTGGGTGTCGTAACCAGTGCCTTCCCCCCTCCCATCAATCCCGTAATGAAACACACACAGTCCTAGGTGGGTTGAACAGGTCGGTCACAGTTTATTAATTAAATAATCGGAGAAAGGGCAATTACATATCGTAACGAGCGGCTCGCGCCGAGCTCCTGTCAGTGATCGACAGGGGAATTGGCCCAACAAGCGGTTACGACCTTTGCCCTCCTCCGCTTTTTCCGCCACGGAGGATCCCGTGTATTAACTACGCGGGACTCCGACCCCACCCCTCGATGTTAGGGCCTGTTCAACCCCATCCTGTAAACCAGACAGAAAAATATCGAGGCCAATGTCCGTTAGGTGAACTCCGTCCGGTCTTAATTGTGGCGTGTTATCCCCTTGTAGCGGGCGGTGCCGGATCACGATACCGCCTCTTCCTCTCACATATTTTCCAATCCGCGCGTTGAATTTCCTTCTTGTCCGCTCCATGGCTTTTTTATCTCTTACTCCTCGCCAAACGGCCCGTGGTGTTATATCCGACCACACCAGTATTATGTTCCTGAATAGACAGTATCCGACCACACCAGTATCATGTTCCTGACTAGACAGTTGAACCTTTCCATATCCGTTGTCACCCAATTGTACAATTCGGCCACCTTTTGTTTTCCCAGGTCATTGCCACCCGCATGTACCACCATTATCACCGGATGTTCCGCCATCCTTGCTATGCCAACCATCTCCTTGAACACCTGTTTCCACTGGAGGCCTCTGACACCCCTCCATTTAACTTTTATGCCCGGGAGGTAAAGATTTGTTCCTCCTGGCCGCAGTTTGGCCCTCTTTTCGGCCCAGTAAACGTAGGAATCTCCTACAACCCAAACATCAACCCCTGAAAGAGACAACACATGTTAATTAAGCAAGTCGGGTCTTATGTATCTGGCGAAGCATGCTGACTTCCAACGACCCATTCTCTGCACCTCGGCCTCTGACACTCCTGCCCTAGCTGCTTCTGTGGCTGCCCCTATGCGGAACGAATGTGTTCCGTACTCTTTTGGATTTGCGCCGGTTTTTTTCAAGCATAGCTTGAACATCGCCTGAAATTGGTACTTGGTCATAGGGGGCCCGTCTGTATGAGTGAAGAAAAATCTACCAGCGTGTCTTATCCCGGCGTATCTTCTAACCATTTTTAGCGGGCAAGCTGGGCCATCTGTGGAGTTAACCAGTACCCATGTGCCCCTACCAGTGGGATCGCATTTGGATTTTCTAACCCTGATGCGCAGGGCGTCACTGCTAGGGTTGAGCGAAACGGGTCGAACATTTTCAAAAGTCGCCGACTTTTGGCTAAGTCGGGGTTTCATGAAACCCGATCCGACCCCTGTGCGGGGTCGGCCATGCGGTACGCGACTTTCGCGCCAAAGTCGCGTTTCAATGACGCGAAAAGCGCCATTTCTCAGCCAATGAAGGTAAACGCAGAGTGTGGGCAGCGTGATGACATAGGTCCTGGTCCCCACCATCTTAGAGAAGGGCATTGCAGTGATTGGCTTGCTGTCTGCGACGTCACAGGGGCTATAAAGAGGCGTTCCCGCCGACCGCCATCTTACTGCTGCTGATCTGAGCTTAGGGAGAGGTTGCTGCCGCTTTGTCAGAAGCAGGGATAGCGTTAGGCAGGGTCCATTAACCACAAAACCGCTTGTGCTGCAGCGATTTGCACTGTCCAACACCACCCTCGGTGTGCAGGGACAGTGGAAGTTTTTTTTTTTTTTTTTTTCCCCTCAGCGCTGTAGCTCATTGGGCTGCCCTAGAAGGCTCCCTGATAGCTGCATTGCTGTGTGTACGCCGCTGTGCAAACCAACTGCTTTTTTCAAAGCACAAATCCTCTTGTTCCTTCCTTTCTGCACAGCTATCTTTTTTGTTTGTCCACACTTTTTATTTCATTTGTGCATCAGTCCACTCCTTATTGCTGCCTGCCATACCTGGCTGAGATTACTGCAGGCAGGGAGATAGTAGCTGCCTGCCATACCTGGCTGAGATTACTGCAGGCAGGGAGATAGTAATTGTAGGACATTCCCTGTTTTTTTTTTTTTTTTTTTTTTGGTGGGAGATTAAGATTGGCAATTTGGCATTTCTGCTAGAGTGCCATCCCTGTGTGTGCCATCTCTCTCACATAGTGGGCCATAGAAAGCCTTTTCATTTTTCTGTATTTTTTTTTGTGGGGTGTATAAATTCTCCCTGATAAAAATACAGTGGGAGATTAATATTGGCCTTTGGGCTTGTGTGCCAGTCCTGAGTGTGCCATCTCTCTCACAAATAGTGGGCCATAGAAAGCCTATTTTATTTTTTTTTGGGTTTTATAAATTCTCCCTGAAAAAAGGGAGATTAATATTGGCCTCTGGGCTTGTGTGCCAGTTGTGAGCGTGCCATCTCTCTCACAAATAGTGGGCCATAGAAAGCCTATTTAATTTTTTTTTTGGTTTTATAAATTTTCCCTGAAAAAAGGGAGATTAATATTGGCCTCTGGGCTTGTGTGCCAGTTGTGAGCGTGCCATCTGTGCCAGCCCTGAGCGTGCCATCTCTCTCACAAATAGTGGGCCATAGAAAGCCTATTTAATTTTTTTTTTTGGTTTTATAAATTCTCCCTGAAAAAAAGGGAGATTAATATTGGCCTCTGGGGTTGTGTGCCAGTTGTGAGCGTGCCATCTGTGCCAGTCCTGAGCGTGCCATCTCTCTCACAAATAGTGGGCCATAGAAAGCCTATTTAATTTTTTTTTTGGTTTTATAAATTTTCCCTGAAAAAAGGGAGATTAATATTGGCCTCTGGGCTTGTGTGCCAGTTGTGAGCGTGCCATCTGTGCCAGTCCTGAGCGTGCCATCTCTCTCACAAATAGTGGGCCATAGAAAGCCTATTTAATTTTTTTTTTGGTTTTATAAATTTTCCCTGAAAAAAGGGAGATTAATATTGGCCTCTGGGCTTGTGTGCCAGTTGTGAGCGTGCCAACTGTGCCAGCTCTGAGCGTGCCATCTCTCTCACAAATAGTGGGCCATAGAAAGCCTATTTAATTTTTTTTTTTGGTTTTATAAATTCTCCCTGAAAAAAAGGGAGATTAATATTGGCCTCTGGGGTTGTGTGCCAGTTGTGAGCGTGCCATCTGTGCCAGTCCTGAGCGTGCCATCTCTCTCACAAATAGTGGGCCATAGAAAGCCTATTTAATTTTTTTTTTGGTTTTCATAAATTTTCCCTGAAAAAAGGGAGATTAATATTGGCCTCTGGGCTTGTGTGCCAGTTGTGAGCGTGCCATCTGTGCCAGTCCTGAGCGTGCCATCTCTCTCACAAATAGTGGGCCATAGAAAGCCTATTTAATTTTTTTTTTGGTTTTATAAATTTTCCCTGAAAAAAGGGAGATTAATATTGGCCTCTGGGCTTGTGTGCCAGTTGTGAGCGTGCCATCTGTGCCAGTCCTGAGCGTGCCATCTCTCTCACAAATAGTGGGCCATAGAAAGCCTATTTAAATATTTTTTTGGTTTTATAAATTCTCCCAGAAAAAAAGGGAGATTAATATTGGCCTCTGGGCTTCTGTGCCAGTCCTGAGCGTGCCATCTGTGCCAGTCCTGAGCGTCCCATCTCTCTCACAAATAGTGGGCCATAGAAAGCCTATTTTTTTTTTTTTTTGGGTTTTAGAAATTCTCCCTGAAAAAAAAAGGGAGATTAATATTGCCCTTTGGGCTTGTGTGCCAGTACTAAGCGTTCCATCTCTCTCTCTCTCTCAGTCAGTGGGCCATAGAACGCCTATTTTTGGTTTTATTTGTTTTCTAAATTCTCCCTGAAAAAATCATTTTATTTTATTTGGTTTCTAAATTCTTCCTGATAAAATCATATTTTTTTTATTATTTTTTTTTCTAAAGTCTCCCTGAAAAAAAAAAAAAAAAAACAACCAAAAAAAACAGTGGGAGATTAATATTGGCCTTTCTGCTTGTGTGCCAGTCTTGACTCCTGGGTGTGCCATCTGTCTCTCTCTCTCTCTCTCTCTCTCCAATTGTGGTCCATAGAAAGCCTATATTTTTTTTCCTTGATTTGGGTTCAAAAATCTACCAGAGAAAATAACTACATCAATCATTGGTAGAAAAATATTGGCCTCTGGGCTTGTGTGCCACTCCTGACTCCTGTGTGCGTCATCTCTCAGTCAGTGGGCCATAGAACGCCTATTTTTGTTTTTATTTGTTTTATAAATTCTCCCTGAAAAAATCATTTTATTTTATTTGGTTTCTAAATTCTTCCTGATAAAATCATATTTTTTTTATTATTTTTTTTTCTAAAGTCTCCCTGAAAAAAAAAAAAAAAAAACAACCAAAAAAAACAGTGGGAGATTAATATTGGCCTTTCTGCTTGTGTGCCAGTCTTGACTCCTGGGTGTGCCATCTGTCTCTCTCTCTCTCTCTCTCTCTCTCTCTCCAATTGTGGTCCATAGAAAGCCTATATTTTTTTTCCTTGATTTGGGTTCAAAAATCTACCAAAGAAAATAACTACATCAATCATTGGTAGAAAAATATTGGCCTCTGGGCTTGTGTGCCACTCCTGACTCCTGTGTGCGTCATCTCTCAGTCAGTGGGCCATAGAACGCCTATTTTTGTTTTTATTTGTTTTATAAATTCTCCCTGAAAAAATCATTTTATTTTATTTTGTTTCTAAATTCTTCCTGATAAAATCATATTTTTTTTATTATTTTTTTTTTCTAAAGTCTCCCTGAAAAAAAAAAAAAAAAAACAACCAAAAAAAACAGTGGGAGATTAATATTGGCCTTTCTGCTTGTGTGCCAGTCTTGACTCCTGGGTGTGCCATCTGTCTCTCTCTCTCTCTCTCCAATTGTGGTCCATAGAAAGCCTATATTTTTTTTCCTTGATTTGGGTTCAAAAATCTACCAGAGAAAATAACTACATCAATCATTGGTAGAAAAATATTGGCCTCTGGGCTTGTGTGCCACTCCTGACTCCTGTGTGCGTCATCTCTCAGTCAGTGGGCCATAGAACGCCTATTTTTGTTTTTATTTGTTTTATAAATTCTCCCTGAAAAAATCATTTTATTTTATTTGGTTTCTAAATTCTTCCTGATAAAATCATATTTTTTTTATTATTTTTTTTTCTAAAGTCTCCCTGAAAAAAAAAAAAAAAAAACAAACCCAAAAAAAAATTGGGAGATTAATATTGGCCTTTCTGCTTGTGTGCCAGTCTTGACTCCTGGGTGTGCCATCTCTCTCTCTCTCTCTCTCTCTCTCTCTCTCTCTCTCCAATTGTGGTCCATAGAAAGCCTATATTTTTTTTCCTTGATTTGGGTTCAAAAATCTACCAGAGAAAATAACTCCATCAATCATTGGTAGAAAAATATTGGCCTCTGGGCTTGTGTGCCACTCCTGATTCCTGTGTGCGTCATCTCTCACTCAGTGGCCCATAGAAAGCATATAGTTTGTTACATTTGTTTTCTAAATTCTCCCTGCAAAAATCTATTTTTTTTTTTTTTGCGGTTTCTAAAGTGTTCCTGAAAAAAATAAAAATAAAAAATAAATAATAGTGTGACATTAATATTAACATTTGTGCTTCAGTGACAGTCCTGCGTGTGGGGCATCTCTCTAATTTGCAGCCACCAAAAAAAGAGTGTGTAACATTGGCTCTGATTTTCGCTGTGGTCTCACCAACCTGTAAAGGGGTAGCTAAATCATACTGAAGTTATAGCTCACCGTGTAAGTTGTGTGACTGCAACAAATAACGTTAGTTTGGTTACGTTTTTAAAACAATGAGGAAGTCTAGTGGAAGAGGTCGTGGCCGGGGGCGTTCATTGTCAGCTGGTAATGAGGGTAGTGGTAGTGGTGGAGCATCAGGTGGTCGTGGGGAAAAAAATATTGCACCTAAGTCTGGAGCTGTGGAGCCAGGTTCGTCGTCCGGCTACACAAGGCCTCGAACGCTCCCTTTTCTGGGATTAGGAAAACCGCTTTTAAAGCCGGAGCAGCAAGAGCAAGTTTTGGCTTATCTTGCTGACTCAGCCTCTAGCTCTTTTGCCTCCTCTCGTGAAACTGGTAAAAGTAAAAGCAGCGCGTCGTTAGTGGATGTTCACGGTCAGGGACAAGTCACTTCCTTGTCCTCTTCAGCAAAAACAACAACAGAGAAGAATGCAGCAGGCGACACAACGGGTTACTCCATGGAGCTCTTTACACATACCGTCCCTGGCTTAGAAAGTGAAGCAGTTAACAGTCCATGCCCATTACAAATTGAATCTGACATGGAGTGCACTGACGCACAGCCACAGCCAGACTACTATGCTGGTCCTTTGACTCAGACCACAACATTGCCCTCGCAGGGTGGTGATCAAGAATCAGACCCTGATGAGACTATGTTGCCCCATCACGAACGCTATACCACCGAACGACACGGTGACACAGACGAAGTTGCGCAGGAGGTACAAGAAGAGTTATTAGATGACCCAGTTCTTGACCCCGATTGGCAGCCATTGGGGGAACAGGGTGCAGGCGGCAGCAGTTCTGAAGCAGAGGAGGAGGAGGGGCCGCAGCAGGCATCAACATCGCCACAGGTTCCATCTGCCGGGCCCGTATCTTGCCCAAAACGCGTGGCAAAGCCAAAACCTGGTGGAGGACAGCGTGGCCATCCGGTTAAAGCTCAGTCTGCAATGCCTGAAAAGGTATCCGATGCTAGAAAGAGTGCAGTCTGGCATTTTTTTAAACAACATCCAATTGATCAGCGCAAAGTCATCTGTCAAAAATGTTCTACTTCCTTAAGCAGAGGTCAGAATCTGAAAAGTCTCAATACTAGTTGCATGCATAGACATTTAACCACCATGCATTTGAAAGCTTGGACTAACTACCAAACGTCCCTTAAGGTTGTTGCACCCTCGGCCAATGAAGCTAGTCATCAACGCAACATCCCTTCCGGCAGTGTAGGACCACCATTTAGCGCACCACCTGCTGTATCTGTGCAGGTATCTTTGCCAGGCCAAAGCAGTCAGGGTCAGGGAATCACCAGTTTCGTAGTAGGAAACACTGCATCTAGGGCACCGGCGGCAACAATACCATCTCCCACCGTCTCTCAGTCTGCCATGTCCACCGGCACCCCCGCTAGTTCCACGATCTCCAGCTCTCCAGTCCAGCTCACCCTACATGAGACTATGGTTAGAAAAAGGAAATACTTAGCCTCGCATCCGCGTACACAGGGTTTGAACGCCCACATAGCTAGACTAATCTCGTTAGAGATGATGCCCTACCGGTTAGTTGAAAGCTAAGCTTTCAAAGACCTGATGGACTACGCTGTACCACGCTACGAGCTACCCAGTCGACACTTTTTTTCCAGAAAAGCCATCCCAGCCCTCCACCAGCATGTTAAAGAGCGCATCGTCCATGCACTCAGGCAATCTGTGAGCACAAAGGTGCACCTGACAACAGATGCATGGACCAGTAGGCATGGCCAGGGACGTTACGTGTCCATCACGGCACACTGGGTAAATGTGGTGGATTCAGGGTCCACAGGGGACAGCAAGTTTGGGACAGTTCTGCCTAGCCCACGGTCTAGTAAACAGTTGTCTGTAGCCGTTCGCACCCCCTCCTCCTCCTCCTCCTCCTCGTCCTCCTGCAGAAGCAAGAGCTCGTCCACAGACCGCAGTCGCACAAACACTCCATCCGCACCTGCCACAGTTGCACACCAGGTCTCCCATTATGGGGCAGCTACTGGCATACGTCAGCAGGCTGTATTGGCTATGAAGTGTTTGGGCGACAATAGACACACCGCGGAAGTTCTGTCCGAGTTCTTGCAGCAAGAAACGCAGTCGTGGCTGGGCACTGTAGATCTTGAGGCAGGCAAGGTAGTGAGTGATAACGGAAGGAATTTCATGGCTGCCATCTCCCTTTCCCAACTGAAACACATTCCTTGCCTGGCTCACACCTTAAACCTGGTGGTGCAGTGCTTCCTGAAAAGTTATCCGTGGTTATCCGACCTGCTCCTCAAAGTGTGTGGACTTTGCGCACATATCCGCCGTTCGCCTGTACACTCCAGCCGTATGCAGACCTATCAGCGTTCTTTGAACCTTCCCCAGCATCGCCTAATCATAGACGTTGCAACAAGGTGGAACTCAACACTGCACATGCTTCAGAGACTGTGCGAACAGAGGCGGGCTGTTATGTTTTTGTGGGAGGATACACATACACGGGCAGGCAGTAGGATGGCAGACATGGAGTTGTCAGGTGTGCAGTGGTCGAAGATTCAAGACATGTGTCAAGTCCTTCAGTGTTTTGAGGAATGCACACGGCTGGTTAGTGCAGACAACGCCATAATAAGCATGAGCATCCCCCTAATGCGTCTGCTGATGCAAAGTTTGACGCACATAAAGGATCAGGCGTCTGCACCAGAGGAAGAGGAAAGCCTTGATGACAGTCAGCGATTGTCTGGTCAGGGCAGTGTACATGACGAGGTACCGGGCGAAGAGGAGGTGGAGGATGAGGAGGATGATGGGGATGAGTATATTTTTAATGAGGAAGCTTTCCCGGGGGCACGGGAAATTGGTGGCGTGGCAAGGCCGGGTTCTGGTTTTTTGAGGGACACAAGTGACGTAGATTTGCCTGCAACTGCCCCTCAACCAAGCACAACCGCAGATTTGACAACGGGAACTTTGGCCCACATGGCGGATTATGCCTTGCGTATCCTCAAAAGGGACACACGCATTACAAAAATGATGAACGATGACGATTACTGGTTGGCCTGCCTCCTTGATCCTCGCTATAAAGGCAAATTGCAAAATATTATGCCACATGAGAACTTGGAACTAATATTAGCAACAAAACAATCAACTCTTGTTGACCGTTTGCTTCTGGCATTCCCTGCACACAGCGCCCGTGATCGTTCTCACACGAGCTCCAGGGGCCAGCAGACCAGAGGTGTTAGAGGGGCAGAAATCAGAAGTGGCGTTGGCCAGAGGGGTTTTCTGACCAGGTTGTGGAGTGATTTTTCTATGACCGCAGACAGGACAGGTACTGCAGCATCAATTCAAAGTGACAGGAGACAACATTTGTCCAGTATGGTTACAAACTATTTTTCATCCCTTATCGACGTTCTCCCTCAACCGTCATTCCCATTTGATTACTGGGCATCCAAATTAGACACCTGGCCAGAATTGGCAGAATATGCATTGCAGGAGCTTGCTTGCCCGGCAGCTAGTGTCCTATCAGAAAGAGTATTCAGTGCTGCAGGTTCAATACTAACAGAAAAAAGGACTCGTCTGGCTACCCAAAATGTAGATGATCTAACCTTCATTAAAATGAACCACAACTGGATTTCAAAATCTTTTGCCCCACCCTGCCCGGCTGACACCTAGCTTTCCTATGAAAAGGTCTTGCCTGTGGACTATTCTGAATGACTTTTCCAATCTCGTAATTTTCTTCACCTGATTGTCCAGCATACGACATGTTTCCACCTCACGAAATGGCCAAACTCCCCACACGGGGCCGTGCTATCGACACTTTGCGCTTGGACCCTTGAGAGTGCTGTTTGTCTGAAGAGGTGGGTGTGGCCGCTTTTGGTCGACGGCACTGCCACTGGGTCCCTCATAGTACAATAAAGTGTCTCTGGCGGTGGTGGTGCGCACCCAACGTCAGACACACCGTTGTAATATGAGGGGCCCTGTGCCTGTACCGCCGGCCACAAGACAGTTCCCCCCCCCCAGCTCAAACAGTGCTCTACCACTAGCAAAATTATCTCTCACAGCTTCACCAATGTGTAGTCTAGGCGCTGACATCCTTCAATGCCTGGCACTGACAATACCATTGTTTTGACATTTTTGTTATGTTAGGCCTTCGAAGCCTGTCTGCGGTCCCTTCTTTCTACAACTACTACACTGACCAGGCCACTGCTGGCCGTGTTACCCTGGAACCAATTTAAAAGTGCCTACAGTCAGCCCAATTTTGTTATGTTAGGCCTTGGAAGCCTGTCTGCGGTCACTCCTTCCACTAGACTTCCACTGACCAGACCACTGCTGCCCGTGTACCCCTGGAACCAATTTAAAAGTGCCTACAGCCAGCCCAAGTTTGTTATGTTAGGCCTTGGAAGCCTGTCTGCGGTCACTCCTTCCACTAGACTTCCACTGACCAGACCACTGCTGCCCATGTACCCCTGGAACCAATTTAAAAGTGCCTACAGCCAGCACAAGTTTGTTATGTTAGGCCTTGGAAGCCTGTCTGCGGTCACTCCTTCCACTAGACTTCCACTGACCAGACCACTGCTGCCCATGTACCCCTGGAACCAATTTAAAAGTGCCTACAGCCAGCCCAAGTTTGTTATGTTAGGCCTTGGAAGCCTGTCTGCGGTCACTCCTTCCACTAGACTTCCACTGACCAGACCACTGCTGCCCGTGTACCCCTGGAACCAATTTAAAAGTGCCTACAGCCAGCCCAAGTTTGTTATGTTAGGCCTTGGAAGCCTGTCTGCGGTCACTCCTTCCACTAGACTTCCACTGACCAGACCACTGCTGCCCATGTACCCCTGGAACCAATTTAAAAGTGCCTACAGCCAGCACAAGTTTGTTATGTTAGGCCTTGGAAGCCTGTCTGCGGTCACTCCTTCCACTAGACTTCCACTGACCAGACCACTGCTGCCCATGTACCCCTGGAACCAATTTAAAAGTGCCTACAGCCAGCCCAAGTTTGTTATGTTAGGCCTTGGAAGCCTGTCTGCGGTCACTCCTTCCACTAGACTTCCACTGACCAGACCACTGCTGCCCGTGTACCCCTGGAACCAATTTAAAAGTGCCTACAGCCAGCCCAAGTTTGTTATGTTAGGCCTTCGAAGCCTGTCTGCGTCCCGTTCTTTCAACTACAACTACACTGACCAGGCCACTGATGGCCGTGTTCCCCTGGAACCAATTTTAACTTGCCTACAGCCAGCCCTATGTTATTATGTTAGGCCTTCGAAGCCTGTCTGCGTCCCGTTCTTTCAACTACAACTACACTGACCAGGCCACTGATGGCCGTGTTCCCCTGGAACCAATTTTAACTTGCCTACAGCCAGCCCAATGTTAGGCCTTTGATGCCTGTCTGCCGTCACTCCTTCCACTAGGCCTCCACTGACCTGTCTATTGCTGCCCGTGTACCCCTTGAACCAACCTAATAAAATATTTTAAAAATTAATTTGATTATAAAAAATAAGATCGTGTTGAGATTTCAAATGCAGACATTTTAACAATCAAAACAAACACACAACAAATATCTGGAACTGTACTACAAAGGTCCAACAGCTACAATTTCTTTCTCCTGCAAGAAGTTAACTGAAAGTTTTTTGGAGTTGTTAACACAGATATGGCATCCACCGAGTGTTGTCCTGTCGCGTCTCCTTTAAATTATTTCCAATAAGATGTTAAACTATTAATTTAATAAAATCAATAATTAAAAAATTAATTGAGTAAGTCAAAAGCACATTGCAAATAAACATTAATTACAAATCAAGAAGCATGGCGCGTCCGAGGGTGAGTAGATACCGAATAAGAATATAATCACCCTCGGACGCGCAATGCTTATTTAAAACAGCCTTCCTTCCTAAGAATCAGCCCTTCCGTGGTGTAGAGAGAGGTTGTGTTACACTCCAAGGTGTTCCCTAGGTTGCCTTTCCTGAGCTTCGATCTTCCGGCTCTCGTTTAGTAGCTGTTGGAAACTACGCTGCATTAGGCCTACTAATTGTGTATGGGTGAAACAGTGGCACATCTGCGGTCCCTCCTTCCACTAGGCCTCCACTGACCTGTCTACTGCGGCCCGTGTACCCCTTGAACCAACCTAATAAAATATTTTAAAAATTAATTTGATTATAAAAAATAAGATCGTGTTGAGATCTCAAATGCAGACATTTTAACAATCAAAACAAACACACAACAAATATCTGGAACTGTACTACAAAGGTCCAACAGCTACAATTTCTTTCTCCTGCAAGAAGTTAACTGAAAGTTTTTTGGAGTTGTTAACACAGATATGGCATCCACCGAGTGTTGTCCTGTCGCGTCTCCTTTAAATTATTTCCAATAAGATGTTAAACTATTAATTTAATAAAATCAATAATTAAAAAATTAATTGAGTAAGTCAAAAGCACATTGCAAATAAACATTAATTACAAATCAAGAAGCATGGCGCGTCCAAGGGTGAGTAGATACCGAATAAGAATATAATCACCCTCGGACGCGCAATGCTTATTTAAAACAGCCTTCCTTCCTAAGAATCAGCCCTTCCGTGGTGTAGAGAGAGGTTGTGTTACACTCCAAGGTGTTCCCCAGGTTGCCTTTCCTGAGCTTCGATCTTCCGGCTCTCGTTTAGTAGCTGTTGGAAACTACGCTGCATTAGGCCTACTAATTGTGTATGGGTGAAACAGTGGCGCATCTGCGGTCCCTCCTTCCACTAGGCCTCCTCTGACCTGTCTACTGCGGCCCGTGTACCCCTTGAACCAACCTAATAAAATATTTTAAAAATTAATTTGATTATAAAAAATAAGATCGTGTTGAGATCTCAAATGCAGACATTTTAACAATCAAAACAAACACACAACAAATATCTGGAACTGTACTACAAAGGTCCAACAGCTACAATTTCTTTCTCCTGCAAGAAGTTAACTGAAAGTTTTTTGGAGTTGTTAACACAGATATGGCATCCACCGAGTGTTGTCCTGTCGCGTCTCCTTTAAATTATTTCCAATAAGATGTTAAACTATTAATTTAATAAAATCAATAATTAAAAAATTAATTGAGTAAGTCAAAAGCACATTGCAAATAAACATTAATTACAAATCAAGAAGCATGGCGCGTCCAAGGGTGAGTAGATACCGAATAAGAATATAATCACCCTCGGACGCGCAATGCTTATTTAAAACAGCCTTCCTTCCTAAGAATCAGCCCTTCCGTGGTGTAGAGAGAGGTTGTGTTACACTCCAAGGTGTTCCCCAGGTTGCCTTTCCTGAGCTTCGATCTTCCGGCTCTCGTTTAGTAGCTGTTGGAAACTACGCTGCATTAGGCCTACTAATTGTGTATGGGTGAAACAGTGGCGCATCTGCGGTCCCTCCTTCCACTAGGCCTCCTCTGACCTGTCTACTGCGGCCCGTGTACCCCTTGAACCAACCTAATAAAATATTTTAAAAATTAATTTGATTATAAAAAATAAGATCGTGTTGAGATCTCAAATGCAGACATTTTAACAATCAAAACAAACACACAACAAATATCTGGAACTGTACTACAAAGGTCCAACAGCTACAATTTCTTTCTCCTGCAAGAAGTTAACTGAAAGTTTTTTGGAGTTGTTAACACAGATATGGCATCCACCGAGTGTTGTCCTGTCGCGTCTCCTTTAAATTATTTCCAATAAGATGTTAAACTATTAATTTAATAAAATCAATAATTAAAAAATTAATTGAGTAAGTCAAAAGCACATTGCAAATAAACATTAATTACAAATCAAGAAGCATGGCGCGTCCAAGGGTGAGTAGATACCGAATAAGAATATAATCACCCTCGGACGCGCAATGCTTATTTAAAACAGCCTTCCTTCCTAAGAATCAGCCCTTCCGTGGTGTAGAGAGAGGTTGTGTTACACTCCAAGGTGTTCCCCAGGTTGCCTTTCCTGAGCTTCGATCTTCCGGCTCTCGTTTAGTAGCTGTTGGAAACTACGCTGCATTAGGCCTACTAATTGTGTATGGGTGAAACAGTGGCGCATCTGCGGTCCCTCCTTCCACTAGGCCTCCTCTGACCTGTCTACTGCGGCCCGTGTACCCCTTGAACCAACCTAATAAAATATTTTAAAAATTAATTTGATTATAAAAAATAAGATCGTGTTGAGATCTCAAATGCAGACATTTTAACAATCAAAACAAACACACAACAAATATCTGGAACTGTACTACAAAGGTCCAACAGCTACAATTTCTTTCTCCTGCAAGAAGTTAACTGAAAGTTTTTTGGAGTTGTTAACACAGATATGGCATCCACCGAGTGTTGTCCTGTCGCGTCTCCTTTAAATTATTTCCAATAAGATGTTAAACTATTAATTTAATAAAATCAATAATTAAAAAATTAATTGAGTAAGTCAAAAGCACATTGCAAATAAACATTAATTACAAATCAAGAAGCATGGCGCGTCCAAGGGTGAGTAGATACCGAATAAGAATATAATCACCCTCGGACGCGCAATGCTTATTTAAAACAGCCTTCCTTCCTAAGAATCAGCCCTTCCGTGGTGTAGAGAGAGGTTGTGTTACACTCCAAGGTGTTCCCCAGGTTGCCTTTCCTGAGCTTCGATCTTCCGGCTCTCGTTTAGTAGCTGTTGGAAACTACGCTGCATTAGGCCTACTAATTGTGTATGGGTGAAACAGTGGCGCATCTGCGGTCCCTCCTTCCACTAGGCCTCCTCTGACCTGTCTACTGCGGCCCGTGTACCCCTTGAACCAACCTAATAAAATATTTTAAAAATTAATTTGATTATAAAAAATAAGATCGTGTTGAGATCTCAAATGCAGACATTTTAACAATCAAAACAAACACACAACAAATATCTGGAACTGTACTACAAAGGTCCAACAGCTACAATTTCTTTCTCCTGCAAGAAGTTAACTGAAAGTTTTTTGGAGTTGTTAACACAGATATGGCATCCACCGAGTGTTGTCCTGTCGCGTCTCCTTTAAATTATTTCCAATAAGATGTTAAACTATTAATTTAATAAAATCAATAATTAAAAAATTAATTGAGTAAGTCAAAAGCACATTGCAAATAAACATTAATTACAAATCAAGAAGCATGGCGCGTCCAAGGGTGAGTAGATACCGAATAAGAATATAATCACCCTCGGACGCGCAATGCTTATTTAAAACAGCCTTCCTTCCTAAGAATCAGCCCTTCCGTGGTGTAGAGAGAGGTTGTGTTACACTCCAAGGTGTTCCCCAGGTTGCCTTTCCTGAGCTTCGATCTTCCGGCTCTCGTTTAGTAGCTGTTGGAAACTACGCTGCATTAGGCCTACTAATTGTGTATGGGTGAAACAGTGGCGCATCTGCGGTCCCTCCTTCCACTAGGCCTCCTCTGACCTGTCTACTGCGGCCCGTGTACCCCTTGAACCAACCTAATAAAATATTTTAAAAATTAATTTGATTATAAAAAATAAGATCGTGTTGAGATGTCAAATGCAGACATTTTAACAATCAAAACAAACACACAACAAATATCTGGAACTGTACTACAAAGGTCCAACAGCTACAATTTCTTTCTCCTGCAAGAAGTTAACTGAAAGTTTTTTGGAGTTGTTAACACAGATATGGCATCCACCGAGTGTTGTCCTGTCGCGTCTCCTTTAAATTATTTCCAATAAGATGTTAAACTATTAATTTAATAAAATCAATAATTAAAAAATTAATTGAGTAAGTCAAAAGCACATTGCAAATAAACATTAATTACAAATCAAGAAGCATGGCGCGTCCAAGGGTGAGTAGATACCGAATAAGAATATAATCACCCTCGGACGCGCAATGCTTATTTAAAACAGCCTTCCTTCCTAAGAATCAGCCCTTCCGTGGTGTAGAGAGAGGTTGTGTTACACTCCAAGGTGTTCCCCAGGTTGCCTTTCCTGAGCTTCGATCTTCCGGCTCTCGTTTAGTAGCTGTTGGAAACTACGCTGCATTAGGCCTACTAATTGTGTATGGGTGAAACAGTGGCGCATCTGCGGTCCCTCCTTCCACTAGGCCTCCTCTGACCTGTCTACTGCGGCCCGTGTACCCCTTGAACCAACCTAATAAAATATTTTAAAAATTAATTTGATTATAAAAAATAAGATCGTGTTGAGATCTCAAATGCAGACATTTTAACAATCAAAACAAACACACAACAAATATCTGGAACTGTACTACAAAGGTCCAACAGCTACAATTTCTTTCTCCTGCAAGAAGTTAACTGAAAGTTTTTTGGAGTTGTTAACACAGATATGGCATCCACCGAGTGTTGTCCTGTCGCGTCTCCTTTAAATTATTTCCAATAAGATGTTAAACTATTAATTTAATAAAATCAATAATTAAAAAATTAATTGAGTAAGTCAAAAGCACATTGCAAATAAACATTAATTACAAATCAAGAAGCATGGCGCGTCCAAGGGTGAGTAGATACCGAATAAGAATATAATCACCCTCGGACGCGCAATGCTTATTTAAAACAGCCTTCCTTCCTAAGAATCAGCCCTTCCGTGGTGTAGAGAGAGGTTGTGTTACACTCCAAGGTGTTCCCCAGGTTGCCTTTCCTGAGCTTCGATCTTCCGGCTCTCGTTTAGTAGCTGTTGGAAACTACGCTGCATTAGGCCTACTAATTGTGTATGGGTGAAACAGTGGCGCATCTGCGGTCCCTCCTTCCACTAGGCCTCCTCTGACCTGTCTACTGCGGCCCGTGTACCCCTTGAACCAACCTAATAAAATATTTTAAAAATTAATTTGATTATAAAAAATAAGATCGTGTTGAGATGTCAAATGCAGACATTTTAACAATCAAAACAAACACACAACAAATATCTGGAACTGTACTACAAAGGTCCAACAGCTACAATTTCTTTCTCCTGCAAGAAGTTAACTGAAAGTTTTTTGGAGTTGTTAACACAGATATGGCATCCACCGAGTGTTGTCCTGTCGCGTCTCCTTTAAATTATTTCCAATAAGATGTTAAACTATTAATTTAATAAAATCAATAATTAAAAAATTAATTGAGTAAGTCAAAAGCACATTGCAAATAAACATTAATTACAAATCAAGAAGCATGGCGCGTCCAAGGGTGAGTAGATACCGAATAAGAATATAATCACCCTCGGACGCGCAATGCTTATTTAAAACAGCCTTCCTTCCTAAGAATCAGCCCTTCCGTGGTGTAGAGAGAGGTTGTGTTACACTCCAAGGTGTTCCCCAGGTTGCCTTTCCTGAGCTTCGATCTTCCGGCTCTCGTTTAGTAGCTGTTGGAAACTACGCTGCATTAGGCCTACTAATTGTGTATGGGTGAAACAGTGGCGCATCTGCGGTCCCTCCTTCCACTAGGCCTCCTCTGACCTGTCTACTGCGGCCCGTGTACCCCTTGAACCAACCTAATAAAATATTTTAAAAATTAATTTGATTATAAAAAATAAGATCGTGTTGAGATCTCAAATGCAGACATTTTAACAATCAAAACAAACACACAACAAATATCTGGAACTGTACTACAAAGGTCCAACAGCTACAATTTCTTTCTCCTGCAAGAAGTTAACTGAAAGTTTTTTGGAGTTGTTAACACAGATATGGCATCCACCGAGTGTTGTCCTGTCGCGTCTCCTTTAAATTATTTCCAATAAGATGTTAAACTATTAATTTAATAAAATCAATAATTAAAAAATTAATTGAGTAAGTCAAAAGCACATTGCAAATAAACATTAATTACAAATCAAGAAGCATGGCGCGTCCAAGGGTGAGTAGATACCGAATAAGAATATAATCACCCTCGGACGCGCAATGCTTATTTACAACAGCCTTCCTTCCTAAGAATCAGCCCTTTCGTGGTGTAGAGAGAGGTTGTGTTACACTAAGGTGTTCCCCGGGTTGCCTTTCATGAGCTTCGATCTTCCGGCTCTCGTTTAGTAGTTGGTGGAAACTACGCTGCATTAGGCCTACAAATTTGGTATGGGGTGTAGAGACAGGTTGTGTTACACTCCAAGGTTTTCACCAGGTTGCCTTTCCTGAGCTTCGATCTTCATGCTCTCGTTTAGTAGTTGTAGAAAAGTACGCTGCATTAGGCCTACAAAATGGGTATGGGGTGGAGAGAGATGGTGTGTTACACTCCAAGGTGTTCCCCAGGTTGCCTTTCCTGAGCTTCGATCTTCATGCTCTCGTTTAGTAGGTGTCGGAAAGTAGGCTGCATTAGGCCTAAAAAATGGGGAATGGGGTGGAGAGAGATGGTGTGTTACACTCCAAGGTGTTCCCCAGGTTTCCTTGCCATTGCTTCGGTCTTCCGACTCTCGTTTAGTAGTTGTAGAAAAGTACACTGCATTAGGCCTAAAAAATGGGTATGGGGTGGAGAGAGATGGTGTGTTACACTCCAAGGTGTTCCCCAGGTTGCCTTTCCTGAGCTTCTATCTTCAGGCTCTCATTAAATTGTGGTTAAATGGAACAACTGCATTTGGCGTACTAGTTGGTTTGGGGCCTACTATCGGTGTCTGCCACTCCTTGCTGTTCTCCTGGTTTCCTGTCCTGAAATTCCATTTTCAGCCTCTCGTTAAGTAGTTGTTAATGTTAGACTGCATTTGGCCTACTTGTTGGGTTGGGGCCTACTATCGGTGTCTGCCACTCCTTGCTGTTCTCCTCCACTGAACAAAGCTGTGCCGCCTGTTTACTACGGTTGCCAATTTTGAACTGCATTTCGACTACTTACTGATTTGGCCCTACTCTCTGTGTCAGCCTCTCATTCCAGTTGTCCTCCACTGCAATGCCCCCTGGTTATTCCTGTGTTACCAATTTTGAACTGCATTTAGCCCACTTTCTTCTTTGGGCCTATATCTGTGTTTCCACTTCATCGTGCCCATTGCCCAGCCAGTGATAGATGAGTCTGCTGGTACATTGACCCATAACGCAACATTCCCCGTGCACGCTACACAACAACATTGTGACCCTGCTGAAAGTCAGGTTGCTCTTCCCGCATACCATACCACCTTACACGGGGACAAAGAGGAAGGTGCAGATGAAAGTGCAGGTTCCTTCATCAGGTGGGGGGAGGAATACTAGTTGGCGACGTCACTGGCACAGGGCCTCTCATAGTACGCAAAAGTGTTGCTGCCGGTGGGAGGCGCCCCCGCCGTGCAAACACACCGCTGTACTTTGAGGGGCCCTGTGCCAGTGCCAATGCCAACGAGTGGGCCCCCCCTGCTTGCTCAGGTTCACAGCACTTGCAAAGTTGAAATACTTACCTCTCCCTGCTCCACTGCCGTGACGTGGTCCAGATTTCCTGGGCCCACTAATTACTTGAACCAGCCCTACCCCCCACAACTTTAGCCAAATGACCCCCAATTTCAAATGCCTTCCAATTATTATAAGGTAAATTACACTTGACAAGCTTCATTAAGAAGAATGGATGGTATTGACATTAAAATGTGTACTCTAGGTGTTTTCCTGGCCCCCACTCACTGCCGACTATGCTGCCCCATTGACTTGCATTGGGTTTCGTGTTTCGGTCGATCCCGACTTTACGTCATAATCGGCCGATTTCACTCGACCCGACTTTGGACATACTCGGGTTTCGCAAAACCCGGCTCGACTCTAAAAAGGTCAAGGTCGCTCAACTCTAGTCACTGCATATAACTATGTCCTCATTAATTAGGCCTCCTTCCGACGCGTTTTTTGACCGCGGTAGCAATTCGCTGATACGCAGCGCTCCGAAAAAGACGGTCGCAAAAGTTGCTGATATGAGGGCCGCCTCATATTGCGATAAGCAGATCGACGGGGATATCGCAATCAGGTCCTGCAATAATCTCAGTGAAATGGGGCGGCGACATTCTTGGCTTGGCTGAAGCCTTTTCCAACCTTTTATGGCTTGTCTTATGCAAATGGACTTAGTTACGTGTACCCAACCCAATAATTGAAAGAAAAATGCTAGCCCCGATAATTACCGTTGTGCCGAGGTGCCCGACGCCCCACTTTCCCTCATCCGTAATAAGAAATCGGTTGTCACCGCGCTTCGTGCTCGGTCGCATTTATCGACTGGCCTACCCCGAATTAGTGAGCACCACTCCTCCCAAGCCTTACCATACACGTGCCAGGTAGCTGGCGAAACAGAGGCCCGGATTAAGGGCATCAATGATTGGCCACTGTGTCCCACAGGGACTGTGGACACCGAATACCCCGGGGGTTGCGCGTTGGGCTGTTGGATCCTGAAAGCCTGCCAAATGGAAAATAACAATGGGTTAATGATATTCTCGTCGACTTCCGCCACCACGGTGGCTCTACACCAAATATTGTTTTCAAGGCATATCAGTGCACGCCGTCGTAAGAGAGCGAGTATGGGCAAGGATGAAGAAGACATGTGATTTAAACTCTTCGCTGTTTTCACATTTTTAGTTTGGAAACGAATGTTCATGTTCCTCAACTGATCGGCCCATATCTCCAACGCTGCTACTACCGCAAACAATTCCCATAGGGCTGGGTCTTGCCCCCACTTTGTTGTCGTCCATTTCTCTGGCCAACCAGATTTGCACCATTGGTTTTTATAGATTGCTGCGAAACCCTCTTTTTTGTTCCACCCTATTGTCAGCCCTAATTCCTCACATGTGATCTCTCTAGCCATGACGCACGTGTGACCGTTGTACGATTGTAGGAACGTCTACCATACCAGGAGATCTGCTTTTAGCGAACGAGTGAGCCTAATTCTAGGGCCGGGCTAAGAAGCGCCTTTTGTTGCCAGGGATAGTCTGCGCGAGAAAGCTCTGCCGACCGGCATTACGCGGCAGGCGAAGGTCAGTAGACCCAATAACGCCTGCATTTGCTGTAGGGTTACCTTGTTAACTTCGAGGAAGCTTTTCAACCTTTGCAGGGTTTTTTGTATTTTATCCTCTGGTAATCAGAAAACCATCATCTTGGTATCTATTTCAAAGCCCAGAAAGGGCAATACATTACATGGTCCCTCCGTTTTCTCCGGTGACAAGGGCACGCCGAATTTCAGTGAGATAGATTTGAATTTTTCTAGTAGATTGGTGCAGAGTTTAGAGTTTAGGATTTCTGGGGCCGACAAACAGGAAATCGTCGAGGTAGTGAATAAGGGATTTACTGCCCGTTTCGTACCGAACTACGTGCTGAATAGCTCGAAATAGTGACATGAGATGGAACATCCCATTGGGAGGCACATGTCGAAGTAATAGTATTGGTCCACTTTGCAGCCCAGAAAGTGGAAACATTCGGGGTGCACGGGTAGTAAACGGAATGCCGGTTCTATGTCGGATTTGGCTAGTAGGGCGCCGGGTCCGGCTGCCCGTACTAATTCTACCGCTTTATCGAACGACGCGTATGAGACGGAAGCTTCTTCTGGGAAAATTGCGTTGTTAACCGAATCGCCCTTTGGGTGAGATAAATGATGGATTAGGCGGTATTTACCGGGTTCCTTTTTTGGTATGATGCCTAATGTAGATATTTTAATGTTTTTGAAGGGGAGCGACTTAAAGGGGGCTGCTACCCTACCCATTTCCACCTCCTTGATGATTTTTTGTCTAAGATTTTGGGGGATTCGCGAGCCGATTTTAGGTTATCAGATAGGGTTGGCGTTCTTGTTAACCTAAAGGGAAGAAAGAACCCGTCAGAGAATCCTGCCTGCAACTGCTGAGCCGCTTCCTTATTGGGGTAGAGATTTAGCCAGGGGGCCATCGCGGTTGCGCTCACTGGGGTTCTGCCTTGTAGGCCCTTTGTATGCCTGACAAATGCACCTTGACGCTGGGTGTCCCCCCCCGCAAGCGGAACAGTCATGTCTGAATTTGCATAAATTGTGGAAACGGCAGTTTCCCTCGTTATATAGCCAGCAGGCCCCGGGTTTTCGCACGACCACTGAGTTCTGACCTGCAGTTGTGGACTAATACTGCGAAGGCCTGGAGCCAATTATTCATGGTTAACCCGATTTTTGATCTCCCTCTATCGAAACCCCTTTCGTTAGCTCTATCAACCGTTTGTTGGTCCGTTGATAACAGCGATCAAATATCAATATAATCGTTGTCCCAGATTTTCTGTCTCGTTTCCTGGTCTATATGAGCGCCTAGCGGGTTGATCCCGCAGCAGAAGGTGTCTTTGTGTAGCTTAGTGGACTGTGGTGTTGAATTGTTCACCACATTTCCCCTTGCATGAGTTAATTGTAGGATTATCTCCTTTAACGCTGAAGTTAGCTCCATTTCCTTTACATTAACCCCGTAGCGTAACGTTTCCTCGCTATCCTTGGAACACTCACCGCTGTGTGACTCTGGACGAGTGGACACCGATCCTGGAGGAACCCCCGCAGATGTTGACGGGGTGATGTCGCAGGACGGGGAAACTCTGGCTCCCGCTACAGCGAGGGATTGGCCGATGTGCTGGCCGATGCACTGATTATCGTGCGTTGGAGCCCGATTACTACCACGTGGTGGTGGATTGATGGCTCTGTCTTCCGTGACTGCGTGGTGGTTGTTGTGGCTGGAAGCCGCGGGGGATTGTTCTCCCCGGCTGATAGCCCTAGAGGGTGACCGTGATTTAGAGGACTTTCCGCGTGCATGATGACTCCTATCCGGACTTAGCGATACATCGGACCCCTCGGATGTTGCTGATGACAGCCATCCTGTGGCCGGGATCTGCAGCGGCTCCTATGGGAGCTGCGTCTGCGACGGTAGTGGCGTTTAGAGGAGTAGCGGGAACGGCGAAGGGAGTTATCGGAGGAAGATTGGGAGGACGTGCGGCGTCTACGCCTTCGTCCGCCGTTATAATGCGGTGTAATGGGGGGGATTCTATGAGTAGACAGAGGGGGATTATTGGCCGTAGATGGTCCTGCAGTGCTAATTAGAAGAGGGGGGGGCGTAAGGAGGTAACTGTATTCTTCCCTATTGCTGGGATTTGACGGGGCGGTGGTTAACGGAAGATTTTTATTAAGGTTTTGGGCAGTGGGGGGAGGTGAGAATGTGTCTGTGCTTGGTGCGTTTACTGAGATGTCGCCGTGATTCCCGCTTTGCGGCTGTTGAGCGCCTTGCTCGGTCCTAAGGGACCGAACAACGCGCTCTTCAGCCGCCCTATGACCTCTCTGGCCTGACCCCTGATACCCCCGTGCAGGCATCAGTGCTGCGCCTGCCGGGGGTAGGCTAGAGGTCACGCCCGGTGACAAATCAGCACGCTGTTCGGTCGAGTTCGACCGAACAGCGCGCTCTGGGGAACGTGAGGGGTTAAAACCAGACTCCAGGTTACCCCCTGCGGGCAGCGTACATGTGCCAGCAGGGAAGGTAATGGAGGACTGGCTAGCGCTGTTCTCCTCGCTGGGATCCGATGACCGGAAGTGGGTGGGCGGAGACAGGAAGTTGGTGGGTGGAGCTTTTCCCTGGTGCCGGACCAAGCCCGAGGAGGGAGCTGGAAGATGCCGGCAGCTGCGAGGCCGCCCCCTCCCCGACCTGGAGCCGCTCTGGGGCACGGGGTAAGCGGGCGGACCGCCTTTCCCCCTGTATCGCCCGCAGCGGCCCTGGAGCGGCCGGGGGTTGGGGCGATACCTCTAACCGCCCGGCGCTGCACACCCCCGCTGCTGCCCCCGGAGCTGCAGGAGGGGAAAGTGGCGGCGCCGCGGGCAGAACGGCGCGACCGGGGATTGCGGCGAGGGCTCTAACCGCCCGGCGCTGCACGCCGACACACCGCCTGCAGCCGGAGCTGCAGGCGGGGAAAGTGGCGGTGCCGCGGGCAGAACGGCGCGACCCGCCGCCCCCTCTGACGGGGGACTGCAAACATTTCTACGGCGGGTGCGTCGCCCGGCCCTACTCTGCCGCCTATGCCCGCCCGACGCTGGTCGGGCCCCGGACAGCTGCGGACCAGAGGGGGGCGCAGGCGCAGGTATCCAGGCAGCTCCACCCTCCGTACCCCCGGCGCCCATCGCAGAACGACCCGTAGCCGGCGTGCCGATCCGCGGCTGAGGAGAGCCGGACATGGAGCAACCTGAGGGCCCAGGGGAGACGACTCTAGCCGGACCACCAGGTGAGGGGATTGTGAGCAGGGGGGAGGAGAGGGGACAGAAAGCTGAGCCCTGACCCCGGTAAAAATGGCCTGAAGCCAGTGCTCACCTTTCTGTGCCGCTCCCTTCAACAGGGCCGCAACCAGGGGGTCCGACATCATTGCAGGGGCACAGACAAAAGCTTCCAGGTGTCCTGCCGAGAGTGAAAGAGAAAGTTCCTGGCCGGACACCTGGATTTAACCCCTGTAGGAGTGGCCGTAGGACCCCTCCCCTCTAGTGCCCACTGGCCGGCTGGGGGTCTTCCAATTAGTGCATCACTAAGGGGGAGTGATGCTAGGGGGGAACTGGCACAGACATTCTTTTCGTGCAGCTCTCTATGTGCTCCCCAGTCAGAGACGCGTACCTTAATCAGTACCGCGTCTGCCATTATGGCCATGGCTACCACAATAGTGTGCCATCAAGCATCAGTTACTTATTTAAGGCACAGATTATTTGAAGAAAATTTCAACATGAGAACTGTCCTTTAAATGGCCATGGCTACCACAATAGTGTTCCATCAAGCATCAGTTACTTATTTAAGGCACAGATTATTTGAAGAAAATTTCAACATGAGAACTGTCCTTTAAATGCCCCAGGGTATTTCACAAATTGAGAACCTGATAATTTTAATATTTCTATATACTCTGGATGTTATCAAATTTATAATCCAATTTGTGCCAGTTTTTAAGTAGCAGTACCAAGTAAATTTTCACTCATTTCCTGAGAGTTAAGTAGTTTTGTAAGAAAAAAAAATGACAAAAGTAATTCAGAGGTGATAACTTTAATTACAAAGCATAGTGGAAAGTCGTAGTGAGCTTTTAAGACTGTCTTCTGGCAGATTACAGTAAAAGCTTTAAAAGCTCATGGCCATTCCCTACTATACTTACAAATTTATGGTGTTCTTTTTAAGTTTTTTTTCTTCTGCATAAAAGAATTCTTTATGTACAACTTTGTATTTGAATCCTTTACATTGTAATGAAACATCCTTGGGCTGATGGGTGGAGTGCAGAGTCAGAATTTTTTTTAGTACAGTTTCTTCAGCAATAATGTTAGATCTTGTGTTTGCATATATATTGGTCTCTACTGTATAGAGTCCTGCTGTGTGCTGTGTCCCCCTCTTCTGTACATGTTATGCACTCATTGCAGCATGCACCTGTTCACACTACATGGAGGTGCTGGTCAGATTTTTTGTTCTATGCAGTTTGCCATTGGAGGTTGTGACTGCCTTCTTTTTGACTTTGCACTCCACCCATCAGCCCAAGGGTGTTTTTAATTAGCACTGGTTCCTAGCAGCGCATTTAAATTTGTAGGTTTATAACCCAAGAGAAGCATGTTTGCCCATTCACACTGTAGGCTTAGGCTTCTTTCACACTTGCGTCGGTACGGGTCCATCGCTAAGCGTCGGCGCGACGTACCGACGCACGTTGTGAAAATTTGGTGCAATGTGGCCAGCGGATGCAGTTTTTCAACGCATCCGCTGCCCATTCTAAAGTCCCGGGGAGAAGGGGGCGGAGCTCCGGCTGTTCATGCGCGGTAGGAAATGGCGGACCCGACATACGAAAAAACGTTCCCTAGAACATTTTTTCGTGCCGACGGTCCGCCAAAACACGACGCATCCAGTGCACGATGGATGTGACGTGTGGCCATACATCACGATCCGTCGGCAATACAAGTCTATGGGCAAAAAACGCATCCTGCGGGCACATTTGCAGGATCCATTTGTCCCCAAAATGACGCATTGCGACGGACGTCACACGACGCAAGTGTGAAAGTAGCCTTAGAACCTTCATTTTTTGTAACTTTTTAAAAATTTTTTAGTACAGTTTATTCAGCAATAATGTTAGATCTTGTGTTTGCATACAGTATATATTGGTCTCTACAGAGTGTTGCTGTGTCCCCCTCTTCTAAATTCAAAGTCTGCTAAAAAATCTCTTTTTAGAAAACATTTTGCAGATTACATTTGCCTTTTGATTTCTACAGAAGAAATTTACCTAAACTTGACTTGTTGTCTGGAGAAACACATACAACTTTGGGTGGGCCTATGTGCTTTCAAAATCATTTTCTTATTTCTGTTAATTGCAACTGCAATACAATTATACAATTATTTTTAACCAAAGTTATCACATTTTTACAACTTATATGGGGCATTCTAACATTTAGCTGCTCTAACTGTAAAGAAGTCTTCTGTAATAGATGTTGAAAATGCATGTCATTAATTATCTATCAATCTATCTATCACTATATATTTTAAAAAATATATAAAAAAAAGTGGGCAGCACATACCAGACTCCATATGAGAAAGCTGGTGTATTTATTAGCTCATGTGAACAGGTGTCAACATCTCAGCTCAAGTTCAAGGTAGGAGAGCCTATAGTGCCCTGGGTATTAACACGGAAGACCTTGAAGACCAAAAAACACAATAAAGACAAAAAAAGTTCCTCCAAAAGCAAAATAAATATAAATGAATTATTTTAATTTTAATTACAAAGTAATTAAAACAGTGTTTCTCAACTCCAGTCCTCAAGACCCCACAACAGGTCATGTTTTCAGAATTTCCTTAGTATTGCACAGGTGATAATTTCATCACCTGCTCAATAGGGTTGAGCGACTTTTACTTTTATAGGATCGGGTCGGGTTTCACGAAACCCGACTTTTTCAAAAGTCGGGTCGAGTGAAATTGGCCGATCCTATAAAAAAGTCGGGGTCGGGGTCGGCCGAAACACGAAACCCAATGCAGTGCATTGGGTTTCCAAAGGTTCCCAGGGTCTGAAGGAGAGGGAACTCTCCTTCAGGCCCTGGGATCCATATTTAAGTGTAAAATAAAGAGTTAAAATAAAAAATATTGCTATACTCACCCTCTGACGCGCCCTGGTACTAACCGGCAGCCTTCCTTCCTTAGAATCAGCGCGTGAAGGACCTTAGATGACGTCGCGGCTTGTGATTGGTCGTGCGACCGCCCATGTGACCGCTCACGCGACCAATCACAAGCCGCGACGTCACCGAAGGTCATTCAAGCGCTGATTCTTAGGAAGGAAGGCTGCCGGAAAGAAGCAGGGCGCGTCCGAGGGTGAGTATATACCTAATAGGAATATACTCACCCTCGGACGTGCCCTGCTTCTTTCCGGCAGCCTACCTTCCCAAGAATCAGCGCTTGAATGACCTTCGGTGACGTCGCGGCTTGTGATTGGTCGCGTGAGCGGTCACATGGGCGGTCGCACGACCAATCACAAGCCGCGACGTCATCTAAGGTCCTTCACGCGCTGATTCTAAGGAAGGAAGGCTGCCGGTTAGTACCAGGGCACGTCAGAGGCTGAGTATAGCAATATTTTTTATTTTAATTCTTTATTTTACACTTAAATATGGATTGCAAACATATCGGAACTCGGCATCGGAATTCCGATACCAGATTCAGAAGATCGCCGACCTCATGGCCGACCCCACACTGGGGTCGGGTCGGGTTTCATGAAACCCGACTTTGCCAAAAGTCAGCGACTTCTGAAAATGGCCAACCCGTTTCGCTCAACCCTACTGCTCAAGCATTAATTCCATTGCCTATGCAGTGGAACAGCCGAAACGCGCGTAAAGAGGTCCACTGTCTCCTTGCATTATCTTTGCATCTCATTCACTCAGCACTTTACTAATACTGTCTTGTACCCATTGCATTTTGTTGATTTCTGAGGTGTTTGATATGATCATTTTCTACTCATTTAGAAAAACTGCTGCCTTATGAGAAACATGTGTTTACCTATTTATGTATGCACTTTATATTCAACAGTTTCTGTGTAAGGAGGTGGCGGGTCCCCTCAGTTGCGCCCTGTCCTTCTGTTGTGTGACTCCCCGTGCCCTTCATATATGTATGTTATGCACTTGAATGTACTATGTGTTTACACCATGTATTATATGAATGTTCCCTTTAATGTGCTGTGTTTGTCATGTAGGCAATACACCTATTAGAGGTAAGGACAGCCATAGTTTATATTGTAGGCTGGGCCAGTAGCAGGGAGGCTGGACTTGCAGCCACAAGGAGCTTCCTCAGAACTGCCTTGATCATTGGCCCAGGCAGACGTGTATACAGACGGGACACTGCATGACAGATGGGAGAGGTCTGTTGCCCTGGGCTTCAAGGACTCCCAGAACCCAGAGTAGCATGAAAGGACTCAAGAGGGGTCACAAAGACTAAGGACTAAAGACTGTATCATGGGCTCCATGACTCTAGAAGGGCCCCCTGCTTTTGAAGGGTTAATCCCAGTGTGTGGACTACTGTCTCTCTTTGGCTGCTACAGCTGCTGTGGGTGCAGCTGCAGAGAGTTTCAGGGAAAGATAAGGAATCCAGTGTTGAACTCTTTTTTTTTTTCTATTTTTCTTTCTTCTGTTCTACTCCATCCCTGTTTATTAAACATTTTTCCTCCGTTGGACAACAGTTGCCTCCCGGACTTTAATTTACTTGGACTAACTTGGACTGCTGTGACCAGAAGAGAAGGTAACCAGTGGGAAAAAGCTGTGCTGGTCCGTCTATCCATGAGCAAGGGACTGGGGGTGCTCACTGATAGTGTGCTCAGTGGATTCTGCCTATGTACTGTACCTTTAAGTAACTCGGCCACCACTACCCTCTCGGTGCCCTTGTTACATCTGCATGTATGGATTATCTATTCCCTTGCTCAGTATCTTTTGTATTCTGTACAGAATGTACTGCAATCTCCTTTTTATGTTGGTATCATGCTTTTAATGTGTGCATTGTAATTAAAATAAAATAATTAATTTATATTTATTTTGCTCTTGGAGAAACTTTTTTTTTCTCACATACAAGGTAGCCTGAATCAAGCCTTTATCAGCTTTTCCTTACGGACTTTGCTATTTAGCACCAAGCACTTTTTTACCTTAGGTTGTTGGGTTGACTGGCACATACATTTGCATTTTCTTTCTTTCTTTTCTTCCTTCCTTTTTTTTCTTCTGGTCAATAGGAGGACATACCAAGGAGAGCTGCAGCACCAGTGGGTGTGTGATGGTGAGCCTGGAGGAAGGAGTAAGAGGGACAACAACAGTGGAGGTATAGTGGAGACAGGGGCTAGCTGGGAGACAGAGCATAGTGATACTGACATACAGGCCTGGACCTTGGTCAGCTGGAGGAGCAAGCTGGTTACTCTGCTATGAAGAACAGGAAAACTGGATGGTAATTGATGTAGACAAGTGATGGACAGGTTGTCTGAAGACATGATGGGGCTTTGAAGTGAAGTTGGTGATGCAGTAGTTATTTATGCAAAACGTGGCTCAGCTGTTTTGCTAATTGTGTAACAGTTACCACAATCTCTCTCTCTCTTCATCTCATATCTATCTGTTTTATACAGATGACTTTCATGGCACCTACAGTGGCTTACAAAAGAATTCACCCCCACCTCCTACCGCCTTAGCATTTTTTGTATTTTGCTACCTCACAACTTGGAATTTCACAGTTTTTTTTTTGAGGGTTTGAATCAGTTCATGCAAAGCACATGCCCACAACTGTGAACATTTAGTTTTCTTTATATTGTGAAGCAAACAAAAAATAGGACAAAGAAATGGATAACTTCAGCATGCATAACTATTTAGTGCCTAAAGTCAGTACTTTGTAGAGCCTCCTTTTGCAGCAATTACACCTGCAAGCCACTTTGGAAAAGTCTATATGAGCTTTCCACATCTTGCCACTGGGATTTTTGCCCATTCCTCAAGGCAGAACTGCTCCAGCTCCTTCAGTTTAGATGGTTTAATCTTGTGAATAGCAGTCTTCAAGTCTGACAACAGATTCTTAATTGGATTAGGGTCTGGGATTCATTCTTATATGATGTTAAAAATATATGCTCATACAATTAAATAAATAAGGTCTGGCCTTTGACCATTAACATGTTTCCCCTTAAACCACTTGAGCGTTGCTTTAGCAGTATGCTTTGGATCTTTGTCTTATTGGAAGGTGAACTTCCGTCTCAATCTCATATCACTGACAGACTTGCTCCAGAATATTCCTGTATTTCACACCATCAATATTCCCCTCATCCAGGATCATTTTCCCTGTTTCTGCTGCCAGAAAACATCCCCACAGCATGATGCTGCCACCACCATGTTTCACAGCGGGGATGGTGTTCTTGATGTGGTGAGCAGTGTGGGTTTGATGCTAGACATACAGCTCCGGCAAAAATTAAGAGACCATCACATCAAAACCCTGTCATGGGCAGCCCAAGCTCCAGACCTGAACCCCATTGAAAGCCTCTGGAATGTAATCAAGAGGATGATGGATAGTCACAAGCCATCAAACAAAGAACTGCTTACGTTTTTGCGCCAGAAGCAGTGTGAAAGACTGGTGGAAAGCATGCCAAGACGCATGAAAGCTGTCATTAAAAATCATGGTTATTCCACAAAATATTGATTTCTGAACTCTTCCCAAGTTAAAACATTAGTATTGTTGTTTCTAAATGATCATGAACTTGTTTTCTTTGCATTATTTGAGGTCTGAAAGCACTGTTTTTTTTTTTTTGACCATTTCTCCTTTTCAAAAACAAAATACAAAATTTGTTGCTTGGAAATTTGGAGACATGTTGTCAGTAGTTTATAGAATAAAAGAGCAATTTACATTTTACTCAAAAATATACCTATAAAGAGAAAAATAAGACAAACTGAACATTTTGCAGTGGTCTCTTAATTTTTGCCAGAGCTGTACATTTTACCTTGGTGGCCAAAAGTTCAATTTTGGTCTCATCTGACCGCAGTATCTTCCTCCATACATTTTGGGAGTCTCCTACATGTCTCTTGGCAAACTTAAAACAAACCTAACAATTTTTGTGTGTAAGTAAAGACTTTTATCTGCCCATTCTTCCATAAAGGCCACCTCTATGGAGTGTCCGGAATATTTTGATTGTGTGAACAGATGCTCCAGTCTCTGCTTGGGATCTCTGCACCTCTTTCAGGGTTAACTTTGGTCTCTGTGCTGTCTCTCTGAATAATGTCCTCCTTGCCCGGGCAGAGAGTTTTGGTTGAAGTCCTCTCCTGGCAGGTTTGTTGTTATACCATGTTCTTTTCATTTGATGATAATGGATTTGATGGTGCTCCGGGGAATCATCAAAGATTGGGATATTTTTATAACCCAACCCTGACTTGCACTTCTCAACAACTTTGTCCCTGACTTGTTTGGAGAACTCCTTGGTCTTTGTTATGTTGTTTGGTAAGGGTACTGTCACACTAAAACAACGCTGCAGTGATACGACAACGATGTCGATCGCTGCAGCGTCGCTGTTTGGTCGCTGGAGAGCTGTCACACAGACAGCTCTCCAGCGACCAACGATCCCGAAGTCCTCGGTAACCAGGGTAAACATCGGGTTACTAAGCACAGGGCCGCGCTTAGTAACCCGATGTTTACCCTGGTTACCAGCGTAAACGTAAAAAAAAAAAAAACAATACATACTTACATTCCTGTCGCGTCCCTCGGTGCTGTGCTTCTCTGCACTGACAGTGAGCGCCGGACAGCCGGAAAACAGAGCGGTTTTACGGCTGGCCGGCCCTCACCAGTCAGTGCGGGAAGCTGAAGGCGAGGGACATGACCAGACACCGGGAATGTAAGTATGTAGTGTTTTTTTTTTACATTTACACTGGTAACCAAGGTAAATATCGGGTTACTAAGCGCGGCCCTGCTCTTAGTAACCCGATGTTTACCCTGGTTACCAGTGAAGACCTCACTGAATCGGCGTCACACACACCGATTCAGCGATGTCAGCGGGAGATCCAGCGACGAAATAAAGTTTCAAACGATCTGCTACGACGTACGATTCTCAGCGGTGTCCCTGATCGCAGTAGCGTGTCAGACACAGCGAGATCGTAAGGATATTGCTGGAACATCACGGATCGTGCCGTCCTAGCGACCAAAGTGCCACGGTGTGACGGTACCCTAAGTGTTGCCTCTTGCTAATAGGGGTTGCAGCCTCTGTGGCCTTTCAAAAAAGGTGTGTATATACTGACAGACATGGGATACTTAGACTGCACAGATGGACTTCCTTTCACTAAGCATGTGATTCATGAATTGTTTGCACCAAAAATGTTTAGGGGCTTCATTAAAAAAAAAGGGTGAATACTTATGCACATGTTAATTTTTAGTTATATGACCCAATAAATTTAATTTATGACTATATTTTTCTCACTTCACTTCACCAACTTAGAGTACTGAATGCATCTCACACAAATCGTATTACAAAAATATTTAAAAACAAGTTGTAAAGTAACAAATTGGGTAAAAAGCCATACTTTCACAAGCCACTGTAATTTTTCCAGCTGAATAAACTTAAAATGATCCAAACTTTGATTGAAGACCGCCTATGTAATTGTACTTACAGCATATTTTTGAGCGCTTGCCAAGTTTTGTACTGTAAATCCCACTTATACCTATGTATCTAAGGTGATATGGCATATTTGCAGAAAAATAATATTTATTTCTCGAAAAGGATTTGGCTTTAAAAGTATAAAAGCCAAAATACATTCCCCCAATTGCAGATTTGTGCGAGATAATTAGCGCCGCAGCCCAGTTCTACAGCCGGTGCATTTGTATAATGGATTTAGCTGAATAAAATGCTCCAACAAGAAATTGAGTTTGTCCAACATTTTAGAAATAATGATATATAAAATACCCTTGTTTGCTCCATGAGCATTGTTAGGTGGAAAAGTCATCATTAATGATATAAAATAATGACAAACATGAGCAATGGGAAGAGTGCAGAAGATCAGTTACATGGAGGGCGACTATTCTTCACAGCACATCAGTAAAGCAAATTTATCTTCCAATTGCTGTCTTCATCCCCTCTGTGCATCAATGTTACCTCGTTACAGCTGGTGAAATGATAAGAGCTCGTTAAGGTCATTGTTTGCTAAGTATTTATTCTGCAAACTAAAGTCAGCTAGAACTCAGTATAACTGCATGAAAGCAATTGCCGTGGGTTCATTTTAGCGCCATTCCAAGGTATATGCACAGGTCAAAGAGTGTGCCGAAACACATTTCTTCAAGGTCTACAATGCAATCGTTTATCCACCCATCGTCTCAATTACACAGGTCTGCAAGAGTAAAATTGCTTGAAAACTAAGAGGTGATTTTTATAGACACACATTTTCAATAGCTGAATTCAGTAAAAACATCGAAAAAATTCCATTGCGTACAGTTTTTTTTTTCACAAATACTGACTCCATTGGTTTTTTTTTGGCACCATCTTTGACCCCTTTGCGTAACCTTTGGTAGATAATTTTTGGGTCACTAGATTGGTTAGAAAGTAATGTATGCTGTGCTGCCCCTGGCTGCTTTGGGCAAGAAGATTTTCTTAATCCAGCTTCCAAAGAGTGTGGTGGTGTCCATAGCATCCAATCAAGGATATCTTTCATTTTTACTTCAGCAGTATAAGACATGAAAGATGCTCTGTGTTTCGTTGTTAAATACAGATATTTTTTAGTCACACTTCATAATGGTGTGGTGATGTCCATAGCAACCAATCAGAGTACAGCTTTCATTTTACCTCAGCAGTATAAGAACTAAAAACTGCACTGCTATTGATTCATATGGGAAGCAATGACAGATTTTCTTTCTGACCGAATTCATAAGAGTGTGGTGTTGTGCTTACCCTGATTCCTTTCAGTTTTTTTTGTGGTTTTGGTGGATTAAGCTTCTCTATCTAACAACATGATCAAAATGGCTACAAGATGGTGTCGTAATTCACCGGACAACTTTGGCTACATTTGCGGTTGTTTTGTAGTGAAGAAACAACAAAGGAACATTACGGACATTGTTAGAGAAATGCATTATGCGTACTTTGGTGTAAAACTAGGTGATCAGGACAAGTTGTGGGCTCCACATTTAGTGTGTTCTGTTTGTGTGGAAGAACTACGACAGTGGTCTAAAGGGAAGAAAGCGAGCTTTCATTTTGGCATGCCTGTGATCAGGAGGGAAGCGCAAATTCATGGTGATGATAGCTGCTTTTGTACGTGCAATGTGGAGGGATTTAACCTTAAAAATAAGAAGGAAATTATATACTCAAACCTTTCATCAGTGATTCGTCCTGTTTCTTAAAGTCCTGTCCCTTCACCTTGGGAGCAATTTGAAAATACACCTGATTCAGAAGATTCAGAACATGAAGAACATGATTCTGACTTTCATGCTAGTCCCAACGAGCCACAGCTTTTTTCATAGATCAAATTGATATGATTTTGTCAGGGACTTGAACCTTCCTAAACATTCTGCAGACATTTTCTGGACTAAAGGATAATAACCTACTAGTTCCTGGTACCTGTTTTTCAAGGTACAGAAGCAGAGAAAATGAATTCATTCCATACTTTTTTCAAGGTGGTGTTCTAGTGTATTGCACTGATGTTCCTGACCTGATGGAAAAATTTAACATAGAGAGTACAATGTGAGCGACTGGAGACTCTTTATTGATTCATCCAAAAAAAAGTCTGAAAGCTGTGCTGCTGCGCTGCTTGTGGGTTTAATTCTCTCCTGCATTGATCTTTTGGATTCTGCACGTGCGCCGACTGGTATAATAATAATCTTTATTTATATAGCTCCAACATATTCCGCAGCGCTTTACAGTTTATCAGTTTATCGCTTTACAGGTATCCTCTACTTCCGGATCTTTGCGGTATGATTGCGGGCTCATGCCTCTCCCTTTGACGTCACACACCTGTGACCACCTGTGACCAACTAATTGACCACTATATAAGACCTCATGACTCCCTCCCTTACCACTTCCCCTGATGAAGCTGCATCCTGCAGCGATACGCATGGCCTCTCCCCACACTGCGTTGGTCCAGGAACTATTTTCGCCCCCTATCTATTGACGGCTGACGCCACGTACTGGACCGCCTGACATGGTGATCTCTTTTCTATATGCAGCCTCTCGGCTTAACCCTTTGGCATAGGTTTTTTCCCCTATTCTCTCATTTTTTGATGGCATGTGAACCCTAAGCGTCTCCATACTTTTTATTGGGCTGATATTTCTACTATATCTGTAGCCTTGTTTTCTCACACATAGGAGTCGCCTTTTAGATGGTTTATGCTTACTCTCTGCTGTTACTCCTCAGGCTTATTGGGTCCCTATAGCTAGCATTGGCTCCCCTATCTATACAGGGGTACCCCTTCACTATATGGTTTTCTGAGGACACCCAGATTATACCTATTGCCTTATTTTGCACATTCATATAAGAATAAGCCATTTATTGTGCATATATGTGGTATAATTTATACATTATTGTGCCCTAAGGTCATCTCTATATGCTGATTCATTATGGGTCCAGTGGTGTTGTTGTTTGTGTTTTATTATGTGTTTTAATATGTTTTTATTGTGTAAATTTAGCAATTTTGTAATTTGACTATATTTCGGGAGTACAATCTATATGCATGGCTCTTTCTCTTGCTCTTCTGCTGCACAATGGCAGTAAGTTAGTATGCTACAATGCCTATAAGGCATTCTGTGCACTCAAAGGAAAGCTATGAGAATTTAGAATTTGTTCTCAATAAACGTAACTGCGAGGATCAAGGATGATCAATATTTGATAATCTGAAAGTTCTTTCTCTGCTTATTGGGCAGCAAGGAGGATACACAAAGTACCCATGCTTTTTGTGTGTGTGGAACAGCTGAAATACGACGCATCAATGGAGCCAAAACAGTTGAACTCAAGAACATAGTTGTTTGAAGTTTAGTTGATCACACTAAAGTTCTCCTGCCACAACTCCACATTAAGCTTGGACTGATGAAGTAGTTTTAGAAAACTCTACCGAAAGAAGGAGAGACTTTCAAGTACCTATGTACAAAGTTTCAGGGACTGTCCAAAGCAAAACTGAAGGAGGGCATTTTTGAGGCTCGGGATATTTGGAAAATCATGAAAGACAGCATGTTCAAAACAAAGACCAAAGCTATTGAGAAAAGGATCCAAAATTTAAGTTCTTCGTGGAGAACATGCTGAAATATTTCAAAGCCTTGGGCTGTCTGATGAATTTGAAGTTACATTTTAAACATTTCCATTTGGACTACTTTCCTAAAAACCCTAGTGCTATTAGTGAAGAGCAAGAAAAAAGATTGCATCAAGATATCAAGGAGATGGAACTTGAACGTGATGGGGGAAGTACTGCTGAATGCTTCACAGAGAGGATCCGCAGGTCTTCTGTAAGAGAAAAGTTATCAAGAGAAGCTGTGACGAGAACAGGAAAAGGTGCAAGAATAAATTTAAAATGAATTTGCAAAACGAATGTCCAATAAATGTTTTTATATAAAATTGTGTACATTTTTGGCTACAGTAGATATTTTTCTTTTTCATCTTGCTTGTACGTAATTTCACGCTCGTTTTGCGCAAATTCCACAAGTGATGGTTAAAAATAGAATTGTTTTTTTTAAATCAGGGCATAAGAAAACATAGTAATCAGTCACTGGATTTGAAAAACTTTCATACAGTGTCATGAAACACTTTGGGCACCCCTGGTCAAAATTACTGTTATTGTGAACAGTTAAGCAAGTTGAAGATGATATTATCTCTAAAAGGCTTCAAGTTAAAGATGAAAAATTTCCTTTGTATTTTAGGAAAAGAAAATATTTTCAACTTTTACATTTTAAAAGTTAGAAAAAGGAAAATGGGCCAATGCAAAAGTTTTTGCACCGTGCATGGTTAGTACTTAATAGTAGCACCCCCTTTTAAAAGTATCAGTGGTTGGAAATGCTTTTTGTAGCCAGCAAGAGTCTTTTCATTTTGTTTGAGGGATTTTCATCCTTTTTTCCTTGGAAAATTCTTGCATGCACTGTCATTTTTAGGTCTAGCTGCAGACTTTCAATGATGTTCAAATTTTGCACACCTGTGTTAACAATAGGGAATCCATCACAGCCAACAGATAGAAGCACAATTCACATTTGCATTCTGTCTTGACTTATATTGCCCAATGATCAAATGACAAAAGAAGAAAAACGTATTGGTTGTTAAATGGTTGATCAACTTCCTATATCTTTGATTACATCTCGTTGTGGCAAGGTCTCTTATTAAAATAAGTTGTATTAACTGTAGTAACACATAGTCTGAGTCCGATAGAAGTATAGATATAGTATAGACTTTCTAACCAAATAAAGTACTGATATCTATTTGTATTAGCAAGCAGTAGGGGGCAATTGGATACAAATATCACTGCAAGGCTTTGGTTTGTAATCGAAAATTATGGAAACATATAAGCCAGCATAGGAGTAATAGTGAGACTTTTGGTGGACTGGAGGCTATTGCCCATGAGGAAATGGTCTAAGATTCCTTTGGAACACTACCAGAAGCTGGTGTCTGTCTATGCATCAATTTGCAGCAGGTCATAACAGCTATAGAAGCTTTACTAAGCACTAAAGACGCTTGTCATGGAGAGGTAAATAATTGTGAGACTTCACTAATCAATAAAAATGGCTTTCGTTGATGAATTTGGTGAAAGCAGTTGTTATATTAGTTGTCCACCAGGAGAGGCAAAAAAATCTGCACCGCTGCCACACTCTATATTCATACACCTGACTGTGGTGTTCAATAACGCTGTAAGCATCCGTGCCTGGCCTCTCCGGTGCCAACCCGATTGAAAAAACAGAATATGGGTGGCACTCACCGTCCCATAGAATCCACTTTTATTTAGGCTATTAAAACATGCAAAGCAGGAGAGTTCCATGTGGCATGAAAAGGACAACGGCCGTTTCGCGCCACTACGCAGGAACCCATAGAAGCGCATTAGCGCAAAATGGCCGTCGTCCTTTTCATGCAACACGGAACTCTCATGCCTTGCATGTTTTAATTGCCTCAATAAAAGTGGATTTTATGAGACGGTGAGTGCCACCCTTGTTTTCTCTACCTATTGCACAGTTATATTAGTTGTGTTGAATTATTTATATTGTTCTCTCATAATTGGTTTCTCACAAATAGTAGAAAGTTTGTACATTTTGATAATAAATCTAATTTGCAATTAGGTTTGACTTTCCATTACAAGTGTACATAGAACTATAGTATTTTCACTCAAAGCTATCATTAGATTTTTCCTTTTTTCAATTTTAGGTGAACTGATGCATTTTAAATAAAAGCACCCTAAACTACAGATTAAGTGGAGGAAGCCATTATTTATGTTTTTTAAGTCACTTTTTTTTTAATCTTGTGCTATTCGCTGAATGTTTTGTGCAACATTCATTAAAATGGTGCACACGGTTTATGAACTTTGCACAAAGTCAAAAAAGTTATTTTTTCCCTGTTTTTAACCGTGTTCACAACTTTTATAGCAAATAGTTGTACATTTTTCATAAAACTTGCTAAAAAATTTCTGGTGTTGGTTAAAATCATTCCCGAAGCGATACTGTAGTACATTTACGAAACATTTGGTGACATTTGAAAAATTCTGAATCAGATGAAGACATCAGGAAACTCTAAAACCCACCACAGCAGCAAAATAAAATAAATAAAACAGGTGAGCACATAAAATAGACAGTCAAAAAAGCACGAATAAAAAGATACATTTGGTACAAATAAAAATGAATGGAACACCAAAAACTCAACAAGGACAGTCACCAATGCAAAAATGAATTGAGCACTATGAATTATAAACTCTGTGTACGATGTGATACATAGGAAAATGAAAAGCACCACATACGGTCAGAGAAATAGGTATTTTATCTTCCTCTGTGCCAAATGTCCTTGACTACAACTTTCCTTAAAGCATCTAAACGCATCAAGAAAACTTGTTTCATCCAAGTTTGAATTATTAAAACCTAGAAACTGTATGACTTAAAAAGACTAAGGATAGAAATTTATAAGACTTAATAGATGACAAAATTCCATCTGTCAGTGTCAATACAGATAATTCTGAATGTTGCAGTTGACGTATCTCACTGACAATCGAAAAATAACTCAAAATCTCGCCGCTACTGCTCATAAACCGAAAACAAACAAAAACGGTTTCCTATTTTTTGTTCTTGCAGTATATTCCAATGTTATATACATCAACCACATCCACCTGCTATCAGCATTCCAAGTGGCAAAACAAAAGTCCATTTATTTTTAATTCAAAAGTTGATGACTAGGGTGGTAGAGAAAAGAATTTGAAAAATCTACTGTGTCAACCTGAGTTCCAAAAAAAAAAAGTAGTTGGGGGACATTCGACCATACTTCAATCTACTGAAACTAGACTTGAGCAAAAACATTTGCAGAACCTCTTCTGACTAGATAACCATTATTTAAGCACATTTAGCTTCACATACTAAGGATGTTTCGCCTACCATAGAGCTTCTTGCTTCTTCAGGCTCACAAACTTATTTTGCAACTTCTTATTTACAGTGGATATTAGAAATGAATTAAAGTATTATATATGAAGTAAATAATTCATTGCAACAAAATGCTAGCATAAATGTAATGAGTTAATGGTAAAAACATTTTTTTCATTAAAGAGAGGAAATATGACTAAGATAGGGAAATTAAAAATGGAGCAGTTCTTTACAGTAACCAATCAGGCTGCAAGTACTACAGGGCACTACTCGGACAATCCCTTCTCAATCCCTATGTTCCCACCTTATAAAATAATAACACTTATACAGTGGATTGTAAAAGTTTGGCTCTCCTGATCAAAATTACTTTTATTGTGAACAGTTAGACAAGTTGAAGATGAAATGATCTTTAAAAAGCCTAAAGTTAAAGATGACATATTTGCTTTGTATTTTAGGCAATATATATATATATATTTTTGTCATCTTTTACATTGTAAAAATTACAAGAAAATAGGCAGATGAAAAAGTTTGGGAAACCTGTATTGTTAGTAACAAGCATCACAGCTTGCAAACGCTTTTTGAAGCTGTTATGAACTGGTGGTTTAGGAGCAACATGGGACGAGCTCTGAAGGAGGTGGTACCTGTACTGACCGCAGTCCCTAAGCTCAACACAACACTAGAAGTAGCAGTGGGATGCTCCTGTCACTCCCTAGGCACCTCGTCACAGCCTGAGAACTAACTACCCCTAAAGATAGAAACAGGAAAACTATCTTGCCTCAGAGAAAATCCCCAAAGGATAGATAGCCCCCCACAAGTAATGACTGTGAGTGGAGAGGGAAAAGACATACGTAGAATGAAATCAGGATGTAGCACAGGAGGCCAGTCCAGCTAGATAGATAAGGACAGGACGGAATACTGTGCGGTCAGTATTAAAAACTACAAAAATCCACACAGAGTTTACAAAAATCTCCACACCTGACTAAAGGTGTGGAGGGTAAATCTGCTTCCCAGAGCTTCCAGCTTAACTGAATTAATCCATACTGACAAGCTGGACAAAACATAGAATGCACAGAACGAATAAGTCCACAACATGTGGACAGAAAAGAGCAAAGAAAGGACTTATCTTTGCTGAACTGGTCAGGATATCAGGGAAATCCAAGAGAGATGTGAATCCAACCAGGAACCATTGACAAGTGGCACTAGCTGAAGGGAAGAGCCAGGCATAAATAGCCGAGCAGAAAGACAATCAGTGGAAGCAGCTGCAGACAGCTAAATCCAAGGAGCAGCCATTCCACTTACAACCACCGGAGGAAGCCCAAGAGTGGAATTCACAATAGAAGCCAGCCAAGAGCTTCAATTCATGTTTGTGGGATTTTCATTCATCCTTTGTTGGAAAATTCTTCCAGTTCTGTGAGTTTCCTTGGTCATCTTGCATGCACTGCTATTTTGAGGTCTAGCCACAGATTTTTAATGATGTTTAGATCAGGGGACTGTGAGGGCCATTGTAAAACCTTCAGCTTGCGTCTTTTGAGGTAGTCTGTTGTGGATTTTGACATATATTTAGGCTCATTATCCAGTTATAGAAGCGATCCTCTTTTCAACTTCAGCTTTTTTACAGATGGTGTATCGAGAATTTGTTCAAATTTCATTGAATCCATTCTTCTCTTTATCAGTGAAATGTGCCCTGTGCCATTGGCTGCAACACAACCCCAAAGCATGATTGATCCACCCACAGGCTTAAAAGTTGGGCAGATGTTTTTTTCCTGAAATTCTGCTCCTTTTTTTTCTCCACACATACCTTTTGATCATTGTGGCCAAAGAGTTCTATTTTAATTTCATCGGTCCACAGTACTTGCTTCCAAAATACATCAAACTTGTTAGATTTTTTTTGCATACTTCTGATGCTAAATTTTATGGTGAGGACACAGGAAAGGTTTTCCTCTGATGACTCTGCTAGGAAGGCCATATTTGTGCACGTATCTCTGAACAGTAGAACAATGTTCCACAACTCCAGAGTGTAAGTTTTCTGAAGGTCTTTTGCAGTCAAGCGGGGGTTCTGATTTGCCACTCTAGCCATCCTACGAACAACTGTCACTGAATTTAGCTTAGTCTTCCAGACCTTTTTTTGACCTTCACTGTCATGTTAACTGACATTTATTAAAGAGAACCTGTTAGGTCCCCTATGTCCTCCAATCCATCAGCATTCAGCTGTTTGTGATTGAACTGCCTCTCTAACATCCCTGTATAACATAATTCAGTTAAATAAATGCTTTAAAAAAGCATATATAACCTCAGCTTTCCGTATGCTAATGAGAGCTTTGACTAGTGGGATACACTAGTAACAGGGTCTTGATAATATGGAAAAAGTTCTGACTAGTCGTGGGAACTCATGTCCCATCAACTAGTCAAAGCCTTAATTAAACATAGGGAAAGCTGAGGTTATAAATGTTTTTTTAAACATTTATTTAACTGAATTATGTTCTACAGGGATGGCTAGGGAGGCAGTTGAATCACAAATAGCTGAATCCTGATGGATTGGAGTGCACAGGGGACTTGACAGATTTCCTTTAATAACATTTTGAACTGAGAAAAGGACAACTTAAAAATGCTTTGCTATATTCTAATAGCCTTTTCCTGCTTTGCTGTCTTCCACCATTTTAATTTTCAAAGTGCTAGGCACCTGCTTAGAAGAACCCATGGCCTCTGTTTTTTGGCACAAGGTTAGAGGAGAATGGCTTTTTATAAAGCTGTGAAATTTCCATCACCTGGCCTTTCCTAATGATGATAATGAACAAGCCATAGCCCGAACAGGCTAATTAAGGTCTGAAACTGTTAGGGTTGGCAAAACGCAGCGAATATATATTTATTAGAAGAAGTTGGTGCGTTCGCAACCCGGGATCTGCCGTGCAGGAAAGAACCTGCTGCTAGATATGGCAGTACAATATAGTAGTATAAACAGACTCTGTTACTTCACAGAGTCTGTTAGCAAAGATAACGCTGTGCCCTGTTTAGCTCACAGAGGAACACAGCTAGTTAGTAGAGCAGATAGTTGTCATGTAATCAAATGCAAACACGCAGCTCCTCTCCGGTGGAGCCGGAATTCTAATGGCTATATGCCAGCCCTGAATCTACTCACATGAAACTCCTCGCCGGAGGTGCCAGCATTCTAGGGGCTTATTTCAGCCGGATCCCTGAATACACACACACGAAACTCCTCGCCGGAGGTGCCAGCATTCTAGTGGCTTATTTCAGCCGGGTCCCTGACTGCATACAAACATGACCACACTGGCGCTGAGCTCATACATAAATTGATACATGCGCACCTTTTTTAGCTGCCGCAAGTACAGGACCTTCCTAGAAGGACCAATGAGAGGCTGCCACAGACGTTGAACACCTTCAGGACCTTCCTAGAGAACCAATAGGATTTGCTGCAGTACCTGAGCATGTGACCCTTGATCTCCGATGAGAGATCTTACCCTGGGCATGCTCAGAAGGAGAAAAGTGGGACTTAGTCCCAAAAACGTCTGCTTGCCGCTGCCCAGTACTGACCACAATGGAAGAAGCTGGAAAGGCAGCAGTAACCCTCTGCACAGAGTCAGACTGAGCAAGACGCTGGGACCGACGCCTCCGCTGAGCAGGCACCACTGCGGCAGGAGAAAATTGGGAGACCGCAGCAGAGATGGCTCGAGATTCCCCCTGCGCAGAGGTGGGAATTCAACCCCTAACAGAAACCTTCGTCAAAGTTATCTGAGCACACAAATGTCCAAGGGTGCCCAAGCTTTTGCATTGGCCCATTTTCCTTTTTGTAATTTTTAAAATGTAAAAGATGAAACTTTTTTTTGCCTAAATTACAAAGGAAATATGTAATTTTTTTTAATTTTAGGTCTTTTAGAAATCGGTTACATATTCAACAATAATGGTAATTTTGACCAGGGGCACCCAAACTTTTACATGTCACTGTACATACCTCTGGTACTAGTGCCAGTCCAGCAATGTCTGCACTGGCTCTCCATGGGGATACAGCAGCTCTCACTTCCTCTGGATGCATGGGATTTGTCCAAAGGTGGGGAGGGTGAAGCGGTGGCTGATTGGCCTCCGTGATTGCATGGCGCGATAATCTAGAGAGCTAGTGGAGACATTGCTGGAATGGCACTTGCACCAGAGGTAAATATACAGTAAGTGTTATTACTTTATATCAATGTCACACAATCTCATGGAGAGCCATTACTGACACTGCTGGAACAGCAGCGACACAGAAGATGAGTTAAGAAATATTTTTTTACAGGGGAGTATACAGATTGAGAAGGAGTTGTCAGAATAGTGGACAACCCTCTTTAAGCAAAGGCTAAGATAAGGGATGGGTGCATTATAACCGCCTAGGATATCATGGAGAGCAAGTGGGAAGATTTGGGTAGTAACATGCATGATATGGCTGCGTTCTTGCTTAGATTAAAGAACCAAAAGTGGGAGGACAAATTGTCAAACTCCTGTCTTGGACAGCAAAAATGCTTAACTCATTCCTGTATGGATATTAGAAACTTTTTTTTTAAATTAAACAACCAACTCTCCATGATAGTAGGAAATAAATGCGATATACTGTATAAAAACTCTGTATTTAAGTCTACTCCACTTCTTAGCTTACGGTCTATTTAATGATTGACAAATTACAGATTTGTCTTTTTTTTTTCTTCCTATAAGTGCAGTACAGATTGTGATGTTAGTTATAATTTGAAGACTTCACACTTTCAATTATAGCAATGTAAGAAATTTCATGTTGCAAAATGATGCCTAGTGAGATAATTGTCAGGGAATATGGAACTTCTGATTTGCTTGTTATTTTTAGGATAGTCGTTAAGGATGCATTCTTCACTGAAAAAAAGCTAAAATGTATTTTACAGATGCTGGTTTAAAGAAACACTCTAGGCAAAAATTGTACATTGCATGTTGTTGTTTTTTTTGTATTCTAGGAATCTTTGTGTTACACAATACCCTCTAATTGTTCAAATTTAAGGGGTTCAGCAAATTCTTTTTTAAAGGGAACCTGTCCACAGGATTTTGCTGACCTACAGACACTGTCAGGTTGGCGCCATTATACTGATTAAAATGATATCTTGGTTGATGAAATCCGTCTTGTGGTTCTTGTTTAATCTTTATTTTCAGTTTTGTGTTAATAATATGCTGGTGCTCCAGGGCGGCCTGTGGGAGGTCTTCATGTGGTGCTCTGATTAGGTATTCATCTGTATGGCTTCTGACTGGTCACTGATAATGAATATTATATATATTGAAAAAAAAATCCCCTTTTGCAGGCGGGTGGCGGCGGTGGCATCTGCGCTGCAGCATGATCACAGGTGTAATGTTCATGTAATTCTTTTATTTGAAGCTATAAATAAATTCATTAAACATGAAAAAAGTGTCTCAAAATGGAAAGGTATACAAACATAGTAACATAGTAACATAGTTAGTAAGGCCGAAAAAAGACATTTGTCCATCCAGTTCAGCCTATATTCCATCATAATAAATCCCCAGATCTACGTCCTTCTACAGAACCTAATAATTGTATGATACAATATTGTTCTGCTCCAGGAAGACATCCAGGCCTCTCTTGAACCCCTCGACTGAGTTCGCCATCACCACCTCCTCAGGCAAGCAATTCCAGATTCTCACTGCCCTAACAGTAAAGAATCCTCTTCTATGTTGGTGGAAAAACCTTCTCTCCTCCAGACGCAAAGAATGCCCCCTTGTGCCCGTCACCTTCCTTGGTATAAACAGATCCTCGGCGAGATATTTGTATTGTCCCCTTATATACTTATACATGGTTATTAGATCGCCCCTCAGTCGTCTTTTTTCTAGACTAAATAATCCTAATTTTGCTAATCTATCTGGGTATTGTAGTTCTCCCATCCCCTTTATTAATTTTGTTGCCCTCCTTTGTACTCTCTCTAGTTCCATTATATCCTTCCTGAGCACCGGTGCCCAAAACTGGACACAGTACTCCATGTGCGGTCTAACTAGGGATTTGTACAGAGGCAGTATAATGCTCTCATCATGTGTATCCAGACCTCTTTTAATGCACCCCATGATCCTGTTTGCCTTGGCAGCTGCTGCCTGGCACTGGCTGCTCCAGGTAAGTTTATCATTAACTAGGATCCCCAAGTCCTTCTCCCTGTCAGATTTACCCAGTGGTTTCCCATTCAGTGTGTAATGGTGATATTGATTCCTTCTTCCCATGTGTATAACCTTACATTTATCATTGTTAAACCTCATCTGCCACCTTTCAGCCCAAGTTTCCAACTTATCCAGATCCATCTGTAGCAGAATACTATCTTCTCTTGTATTAACTGCTTTACATAGTGTTGTATCATCTGCAAATATCGATATTTTACTGTGTAAACCTTCTACCAGATCATTAATGAATATGTTGAAGAGAACAGGTCCCAATACCGACCCCTGCGGTACCCCACTGGTTACAGCGACCCAGTTAGAGACTATACCATTTATAACCACCCTCTGCTTTCTATCACTAAGCCAGTTACTAACCCATTTACACACATTTTCCCCCAGACCAAGCATTCTCATTTTGTGTACCAACCTCTTATGCGGCACGGTATCAAACGCTTTGGAAAAATCAAGATATACCACGTCCAATGACTCACCGTGGTCCAGCCTATAGCTTACCTCTTCATAAAAACTGATTAGATTGGTTTGACAGGAGCGATTTCTCATAAACCCATGATGATATGGAGTTAAACAGTTATTCTCATTGAGATAATCCAGAATAACATCCCTCAGAAACCCTTCAAATATTTTACCAACAATAGAGGTTAGACTTACTGGCCTATAATTTCCAGGTTCACTTTTAGAGCCCTTTTTGAATATTGGCACCACATTTGCTATGCGCCAGTCCTGCGGAACAGACCCCGTCGCTATAGAGTCCCTAAAAATAAGAAATAATGGTTTATCTGTTGCACTCTATCGTGCCAAAGCATTGTCTAATATGAAATATGTGAAATATGAACAGCAAAATGGCTTTTGAACATTAGGAAAATATTTGAGAGACGCTTTGCACAGAATTTGATCAAATAGTGTGAGCCCATCAACCATCATCAAGGTAGTCTCATAAAAAAATTATGGTTGATGGGCTCACACTATTTGATCAAATTCTGTGCAAAGCGTCTCTCAAATATTTTCCTAATGTTCAAAAGCCATTTTGCTATTCATATTTCATATATTTCATATTGGACAATGCTTTGGCACGATAGAGTGCAACCTTGTTTGTATATTGTGTATGGAGGTAGCTGCTCCTGGTATGCACCTATTCACACTAGTTTGGATGTGCCAATCGTTTTTCTGTCATCATCAAAATGGAAAGGGCCACGCCTGTGCAGTAGCAGCTATCAGCGATCCGAAAGCTGCTATTGCACATGTGCCGGCGGTGCCATCTTGCTGCAGAAAAAAAACATTGCCTCCTCCAAGATGGCGCCACTGGCACCTGCGCGGAAGCATCAGTCGGATTGCTGATAGTTGCTACTGTGTAGGTGCAGCCTGCGCCAATTTGAGACACATTGTTTTTTATGAATTTATAGCATCAAATAAAAGAATTAAATACACGTTACACATGTGATCATGCTGCAGCCCAGGCGCGAGCGCCTTCTTGCTGCAGGTGATTTTTTTTTTCAATATATACAATATTCATTATGTAACATAGGGGACAGGTCAGTGAGGAATCAGTGACCTCTCAAAAGCCATACAGATGCACAGCTGAGCAGAGCATCACATGAAGACCCCCACAGGCTGCCCTGCAGCATGAACATATCATTAACTCAAAACTGAAAATATAGATTAAACAACAACCACAAGACAGATTTCATCACCAGGCATCATATTAATCAGTATAATAGTGCCAACTTGACATTGTCGGTAGGTTACTGTGCACAATCCTGCTGACAGGTTCCCTTTTAACGGATTAACTTATCTGTAGAATCAGTAACTCTTTAATCCTTCACCGACAAATTCTGCACATGTATCTAATATGTCAGGTACCCTCTTTGTTGCAAGCTGAATAACTGATCCTGCATAATTTCTGGCAGACATTGGCTGTGTTGCACAGACTTCATCTACCGCTAATAGCAGTGAGTAGAGCTGAAACATGATTAATAAAAATATATAAGTAAAAAAACTGCTTTTTGTTTAGATTTGCATGGCATTAAAAAAATTATGTAGACAATAATTTATACGCATTAGAAGTCACACAAAATTTTTATTTGCCTTATTCGCACAGATTTTTCAGAGGAATTTGATTCTCGGAGAAGTTATGCTCCATAACCTTAATGTCCTTTATTATACTGCGAGGTCTCTCCAGACCCCAGAGCACAATAAACGTGATGCATATAGTAGATAAAGTAAAAAGAATCGTTATATCCACCTCTCTTCTCACCTGTCCAGCCCTTCTGTTACTCACTACAACCCCTTCAAGTCCTTGCCGCATATTCTGATTCCCTGCCGCTCACATATTACGTATTACATATTACGTAGAATTTTTGGTCCCCCCTCACTGTGTCGTGACACTCAGGAGGGTTCTGCCCAGGTGTGAGAAAGATCAGAAGATGTCATGATGTCACGACGTGCACTGTGACCATGCATGAAAAGAGAAGATCATCCCTTTAAGGACAGCAAACCTACAGAATAAAAGGGCGGCACCTCTTCCAAGCATCAGTTGGTTTCCTATTCTTGATGGGGAAGCTTGTCTGGATGATCTGCAATGCCATAAGAAGATATGAAGACAAGAAGATTTACCAAGGCCTGACTGGTCGATTCAGGCCACTAGCCGTGGGTTCTTTGCACCGGCAATACCTTCAACTTGTAATGGATTAGCTACAGCAGCAGCAGAAGCTACAGCAGGAAAATTTCTTATGGCAGCAGCAGTAACATCAGTGGCGGCATAGCAGAGGCAGTGGCAATCGATTCCGTGGGAAAGGCGGAATCAGTAGTGATAGTAGCACCAGCCATCAAAGCCACAGCTACCACAAAGTGGATCTTGACAAGATGTAAGAATCCACAGCCTCCAGAGGGGATCTGTTGGATGATATGATTCCTCCAAATCTTGTACCCTCTGAGTGGTAAGTGATCTTCAAGAAAGTTCACTTTATAATAGGGCTTCTCTTGTCATTTTATTGTCAAGAAAAACCTAGGAAGTGTATAATGAAGGTTAATCACAGTGAGTGTGCGCTCTGTAAAGAAAGGTTGCTTGGTTCTAGGCAGAAACAACTTTTTCAGTCCTGTATTGAGCACACTGTTTGCAAAGAATCCCCCAACTTTGCCTCAGAATTCAGATCTATCCTTAGGGTGCAGGTCAAGAATTTACTGTAGTCTCTAAGTCATGGGCCAGAGGAAAAGAGTAGCAAGGCTAAGGAGTCTAGGAGATTATCCCCAGAGTCGGATGAATCCAACAGGTCAGAAAGTGAATACATGTCTTTGGAATCCACGTCTTCTACTTTGTAATCGGATGGCGGTACAGGGGGGTGTCAGTGCTTTCCTGTAGAAGAAACTGATAGATTAGTTAAGGCAGTCAGATCCACAATGGGGATCGTTGACCCTAAAGCCTAAAAATCTGTTCAGGATATCATGTTGGGGGTCTGGAAAAAGGAAGTGTCTGAATATCCTCATTAATGATAAAATCCAAGACCTCATTAGGAGGAAATGGAAGAAACATGAAAGGAGAGGTTGCTTTCCTTCAGTGTTAAGGAGGAAATATCCTTTTGATGAGGCAGCTCTGTTATATTGGGATAAAGCCCCAAAGTTTGATGTGGCTGACTCAAAGGTATCTAAAGGGTTCACTCTACTCTTTGAAGAAATGAGGATGCTTAAGGACACCTTGGATAGTAAACGCATTGCTTTCTTAAGAGTACTTTTGCATTCTCTGCCGGAGCTTTGAAACATCCATCTCAGCAACATGTACTTGCTAGGTCTTTTGATGGTTAGGTTGGATCATCTGGAAGGTCAGCTGAAGGATAAGGTGGCTTTGGCCATAATTCCGTTGGTGTGGGAGGCAACAGCATTTCTATCTGACGCATCAGCTAGGTTGGGGGCTAGATCAGCAGCACTCTGTAACCCATGAATTGCATTACTGCTGTAGAAAATAGAAAAAATTGAGCATGCTTAGCGAATGAATTGGCCAATTCATGCATACCCGGCAGCCACGACTGCTGGGTACACATGAATAGGACAATGTATGCGCTAAGCATTCTCAATTTTTCCTATTTTGTTGAGCTGTAATGCAATTCAAATATCATACATTTTATATTTTCATGCTGTAGCACTACGGAGTGCCACTTTATTTGTTGGTTTTACATGGATATGGCTGCTCTTAGTTTGCACCTATACACACCTGGTTTCTGTTTGGAAGTGACAGTCAGTCTTTTGTTATTTGTAAGCATAATAACGCTGTTAACCTGCAGATTAACCACATATCTGCAGGTTAACAGCCTTATTTCTGGTGACAGGTTCCCTTTTTAGGGCCCGTTTAGGCCTAATCTTTTAGGGATTAAAAGAGGTGCAGAGGGGCCTTTTTGTAACCACGTGAATGTAACTCTCTCTCCTGAATGTGCCCCTGACTACTTTAGTCTTAGTAAAGCAGACTTTTCCTCAGCTGCTGCAGAATGTGTTCTGGCTCATTTCTTTGATTTTGCTTACATTTTTGTGCTTTGTACATACAGGGGTGAGGCTCTCCGTTTTTTAGGCTGTGCAATCTGCGAAATAGCTTTACATGGGCTGATGCAAAACAGTTAAGTCTGGGTCCTGCTCTGCCCCATCTATTTTGAAGCCTTTTTTGGAATGTAGCGAGGTGATCTACAAGAGGGGGGAAGACTTTTATTCTGTTTTGATCAAAGTTGTGTTAAACAAGTACCCTGTTATTTACAAGTACTATTAAGATTTATTTATTTCCTTTCCGCCGGGTATTTGCTCATTTTCCCCCCTATAATTCTGTCTGTTAAATGGCTGCTGTGTGAATGTGCACCTACACATTGCACCTATACCAGCATGCATACCAGTCCATCTCTTTGGTTTTTCTTTAGTTTTTTGAACTTTGTTCATGCAGGGGTGCAGTTCATCCTTTTTGGGCTGTGCATTCTGTTTACATACTTTTCACGGGAGAGTGTTAAAACAGACAGGACAGGGCCCTTCTCTGCCCCTTATATTTTGAAGGTGAACTACAGGAGTTAGGGGCCATCCCGATTGGGCACACCTTGTCGTGGTGGGATGGATTTTACACTCTTTTGATCAAAATAGTATCAACTAAGTACCCTATATTATTTTCATGTACTATTTTCTTATTTACTATAGAGCAGTGTTCCCCAACTCCGGTCCTCAAGAGCCACCAACAGGTCATGTTTTGAGGATTTCCTTAGAATTGCACAGGTGATAATTGCATCACCTGGACAGGCAAGCATTCAATGATCTGTGCAATGCTAAGGAAATCCTCAAAACATGACCTGTTGGTGGCTCTTGAGGACCGGACTTGGGGAACACTGCTATAGAGTATTTGCTGATTTTGTTTATATCTTAGGTTCTGACTGTTAACCCCTATCTGACCTTGGACGGAATAGTACGTCCGAGGTCAGATCCCCTGCTTTGATGCAGGGCTCCGCGGTGAGCCCGCATCAAAGCCGGGACATGTCAGCTGTTTTGAACAGCTGACATGTGCCCGTAATTGGCGTGGGCGGAATCGCGATCTGCCCGCACCTATTAACTAGTTAAATGCTGCTGTCAAACGCAGACAGCGGCATTTAACTACCGCTTCTGGCCGGGCGGCCGAAAATGACGGCATCGCCGACCCCCGTCACATGATCGGGGGTCGGCGATGCGTCTCCATTGTAACCATAGAGGTCCTTGAGACCTCTATGGTTACTGATCGCCGGTGGCTGTGAGCGCCACCCTGTGGTCGGCGCTCACAGCACACCTGCATTTCTGCTACATAGCAGCAATCAGCAGATCGCTGCTATGTAGCAGAGGCGATCGCGTTGTGCCTGATTCTAGCCTCCCATGGAGGCTATTGAAGCATGGCAAAAGTAAAAAAAAAAAGTTGAAAAAAATGTTAAAAAATCACCCCCCTTTCGCCCCAATCAAAATAAATCAATAAAAAAAATATCAAATCTACACATATTTGGTATCACCGCGCTCAGAATCACCCGATCTATCAATTAAAAAAAAGCATTAACCTGATCGCTAAACAGCGTAGTGGGAAAAAAATTCGAAACACCAGAATTACGTTTTTTTGGTCGCCGCGACATTGCATTAAAATGGAATAACAGGCGATCAAAAGAACGTATCTGCACCGAAATGCTATCATTAAAAACGTCATCTCGGCACGCAAAAAATAAGCCCTCAACCGACCCCAGATCACGAAAAGTGGAGACGCTATGAGTATCGGAAAATGGCGCAATTTTTTTTTTTTTTAGCAAAGTTTGGAATTTTTTTTCACCACTTAGACTGCACTTTTTTTTGCAATTTTACCGCACTTGGAATTTTTTTCCCGTTTTCTAGTACACGACATGCTAAAACCAATGATGTCGTTCAAAAGTACAACTCGTCCCGCAAAAAAAAAAGCCCTCACTTGGCCAAATTGACAGAAAAATAAAAATGTTATGGCTCTGGGAAGGAGGGGAGTGAAAAACGAACATGGAAAAACGAAAAATCCCATGGTCATGAAGGGGTTAAATAAACGTGAAATAAGATGTTTACTTTATACAATATTTATCTACAGACATATCAATGGAGAATATCAATTAATCTGAATAATAATTATGTCAGAGCTTTTAGACAGCTGCTATAGTGCCTATTTTATCAGTAGAGGTAAAGGATGCATGCGCATGGATTATTTAGGTGTCATTTCCCACATGTGCTGGAGCAGCAAGAATATAATAAGTTCTCCATTATTCTGCAGCCTATTACTTGTCGAGCAGAGTGCAATAACTTCATGGTGGGACCTTCGAGAGAATAGAACGTTTCTTTCTAATTACATAGAGAAGGTCGAGGAAACACCTTATTATTTCCAAATACCTAAGCCGAAAAAATAGACTGTCGAGAAAAAAAATCTGTAAAAGTGATTTTAATCAAATTCCCGCATGCAAAATGTATAAGATGTGAGGGTGATTTATGGGAATGAGCAGTCACAAAATTAAAAATTAAATGCTTCAATGGTTTGTGACAGTTTTGAAGTAAAAGAGCAAATCAGGCACGTCCAGAGCACAGGATTCACTGATCACCAAGACAGAATAGTAATTGGCTGCAATGAATGATCACAAAGCTCAAGAAAATCTGCTAAATGATAATGATCTAGCAGCCGCAGCCGTATCAACAAGAGCTTGTCAGGCAGCAGCTATCGCAGGAAGACGGATAAGAATGTTTCCAATTCCGTCGCTCTCAAATCTTTCACCATGAGATATGGAAAGAAAATAGTCAAGGAAGACTTTATATGTGCCAAAAAGGGATTGTCTCTGAATATGTTGAGAGAGACCCAAGGGCATCAAGACGATATTGAAGGGCACAAGTGTAACTATTAATGGTTTAAAGCCAAAATTTGGGACAATTAATCCCAGCTCTTGGAACTGCAAATCAAATAATGAGGAACTTGTCCAAAATGCCCTCATTTGCGAATTTGACCTGTTCATAGATCTCAAAACATTTATCAGAAAGGTAACACTAAAATACATTTTCATCTTATGTCTAGAGACCAATCCCCAGTTACTTATAGCCATTCTCTCGCTCCTAATGGTTCCACAACAAACACAAAGGATGACAATAAAGGAGAAAAAGTTGTTGATTCTGTCTTAAAACTTAAGTCCAAATTCAATCCCACACATCATATGGGCAACCACCTTGAAACGTTCTTTCAGTGGTTGCTCATGATCTCAGATTGATAAAAAAATATATACAAATTCTGAACAACTTCATAGAAAGAGAAAGAAAAAAACTTATACGAATTTGAAAAACAGTGATTAGGGAGGCTGACAAGTGGTGGAGCAATAATAACTTAGGATCATGACATTAACATTCAAAAGTCAACACACATTTTATCAAACAGGGATTAGTATAAAATCATTCCCCCAAAACAAAAACACATAGTGTAAGCTGAAAATTCTGAAAATAGCTAGGACAGTAGAACAATTTATTCTGTCCAAAAATGAAACAGAACACATCAGAGAACCATGATGAATCATTATGATACACCTCTACAGCCAAAAAGTCTGATATGCAGACATGAGTTGCTTTCTCGATAAACTGTAAAAGGATGATAATTACAGTCAAAACAATCTGTATAATTTTCTTTAGCTTCAAAAAAATCAGAAATGCCTTACATTTTTTTAAGGAGAGGGCAAAAAAATATTCTAATTTTATGGACTGTCCTGTAATTTCTGGTTGGCAATTGTGATCATAGCCATCGGACTAAACACTTCAATACTAAAGTGTATACGTACTGCACTTAATAAACAATTATTTCTACCCATGTTTTATTTTTTAAGACCACTTTTTATGTTCTTGTTTATTCTTAGATTTATATTTGTACATGGTTTGTATACATTGTGATAATTCTAGCAAGTTGCTTTGTAGGAAACATTTCTCAATCCTGTAGTGATTTTCACCATTTTATTATTTTCACCATTTTATTTATGTTTTATTTTTTTTGGAACAAATCCTATGCCCATTTTGTTTCTTTCCTTTTTTTCTTAGTCCTTTGATATTACGTCCTTTGTTTGGAAAGTCCCACTCCCCAAAGATAAGTTCCATACTTTGGCACAATTTTTTTAAAATTTTGTTACAATTGAATGTTTTTTTAGCTCAGTCTTGTTGTGCTAGACCAGTGTTCCCCAAGTTCGGTACTCAAGAGTCACCAACGGGTCATGTTTTCAGGATTTCCTTAGTATGGCCCAGGTGATGGAATTATTGCCTATCTAGATCATGGAATTCTCACCTGGGCAATAGTAAGGAAATCCTGAGATCATGACCTGTTGGTGGCTCTTGAGGACCGAACTTGGGGAACACTGTGCTAGACAAAGGAGCCCTTAGCAGTTCGAAATCTGTTGTCATTAGAAATCCATTTTCTGACAATAAATTGGATTACAGAGTCTACACCAGTGTGGTTATCCCTTCTACATTCGTCCAGGAACATGTGTATCCTTTGATGTCCAGCATCTACTTGGAATAGTAACAACACCACTTCAATTCCCAAACCAGATCACAGCACCTTCATTGAATTTTAGTAGCTTGCAATGGAAGTTAAGGACATATTAGCACCATTCCACGTTCTGCATGTTTTTGAGTAGGCCCGTACACAAGCCATTTGTGCCAATTATTCTTGGAGTGTTCCTTTAAGGCAAGTGTAAAGTTCTGAAAACTCAGACAATTTCTAAAGATTTTAAAGTCTGATAATATTTTGTTCTATAAAAGCCTGAGTGCATGGTGGTTCCCTGGTGTTTGTCGCTGGTGAGCACCGTCCAGAGCATTACTAGACTGTGACAATAATCATAAAACACATCAGGCTCATCAATTCACTGTTCTCGTAAATCATAGCTCCTAATGTCTTAGAGAAAAAATATAAAAGCATTTTCGGCTTTGTGTCTGGTTTGTCCTCTCTATGCTCTGATGCGATTAGCTTTCTGAATATGAGAAAGGGAAGAAAACCAAGTAAAGTTGTGGTATGTTGATGTTCAGTAAATCAATATTGTAAAACACTTCACCAAGATGAGAAGTTATTCCTTATTCATACGGGACTCCGAAGCTGGACTGCCACCCATGAAGTCGGACCTGAAGCCAAAGGGGGGCCAAAAGGTCTCGGCACATATGGGAAGAACAATGCTATTAAAGTCATAAAAGAGGGCTTTGTTAAAAACGTTGCCTGTGCAATATGCACAGTATACCTTGTAGTTGAGTGAAAAAATGTAAAAACTGTAAAAATCCCCTAGAGAAGCCATCAGTTACTCATTGTCGACCCCATGCGGAGAGAAAAGAATAGCGTTACAATCAGACTGTTGTCATTCAGCCATTGAACTGGAAAATTGAGTTGTACTAAGAAAAAGATTGTACAATAATTGTTAGCTCAGATAAGGTGGATCCTCTATGACTCTGGTCCAATTGGGCACACGGACCCAGGGCGTTGATGCAGCAAGCATGAAGGCGTTTGGGCAGCAAGGACTTGGCACACATAAGAGTCTCTGGAACAGCAGTATGGGTGAAGTGGAACACTGCAGGAATGGAAGAAAGTTGAAGCACAATAGGCACAGAAAGTGTAGCACACCAAACATAGAAGCCTAGTGTCACAATCCCAAGGCACCATTGTGTGTCTAAAAGGGCCTTAAATAGTTCTAGGGAGATGATGTCATTGATCCACTGCGAGCAACATGCAAAGCCCATCTTGAAGCCCAGCAGAGGGCAGCGATCACAGGTGAAGGAAGTGGAGCCTGGGTTACCAGGTACAGACAGATAACAGTAAACAATAGTAACATTTATAGAAAAAACTTAATAGTAATAAATTAGAATACGGCTCCCTAAATTGTCTTTAAAGCTTCTAGAAAATAATAGCAATGCTAGGTCTAGCATTGTCTGACCAGTAAAAGTTTGACCCCCGAGGTCTTCAATATTCCTAAACTAGCGTTTAGCAAAAATCAATTAGTATATTAGTAAACTAATATTGATCACAGTCTAAATGGCTAGTCCCATCTCAGCCATTCACAGCTGAGACAGGAAAACATGATTCTAGTTGCCGGCCACTAGAGGTGGGAATACGAAAACAGTCAAATGCCGCTGTGCTACACTATTAGTCCAATATATATGAATGGGGGCTACAGAGACAGCATAGCAAAGTGAGCTATGTAGTTGGCGTAACTCCTGTGTTGTTAATACAGCGTAGCTTGCTGTGCTATGCCATTTCTGTAGTTACTGTTCATTTCTATGGCAGTTACACAAATAGTGTAGCCCAACTGCACTTTTTTCGTAGTTGCGCCTCTGATGGTCAATGCCTTGAAGCAGTTATTCTCTTCTCGACAATGAAAGGCTGAGAAGGGAATAACCCTTTAAGGACATTTATATATTTTGTCAGAACTCTTGTTTATTTTATTTTCCCTTTATATTCACTTTGTTTCTCAAGACAAGTGACAATTTTGAAACTTTTCTGCTAAAAACCCTCATTGCAGCTGCAATAAAAGTTATTTAAAAATTATGACATTTAAAGAAATTAAAAGGTTAAAAAATCCAACAAAAACATATCTTTTTATTGTAGAATCTATTCTAAGAGACAAAAACTGATGTCATAGGGAAGAATAGCCAATAATACGGATGTACCGGAAGAAAAATAGAGAGTAATATAACGTTTATGATGACAGATAGAGGGAATTACTAGAAGGCAACAGGTTCAATGAATACATTAAACACGGACTGTGTTTGGCCGAAATAGCTCAGTTGGGAGAGCGTTAGACTGAAGATCTAAAGGTCCCTGGTTCGATCCCGGGTTTCGGCAAACTATGTTACTATTAGGGCAGTGAGAATCTGGAATTGCTTGCCTGAGGAGGTGGTGATGGCGAACTCAGTCGAGGGGTTCAAGAGAGGCCTGGATGTCTTCCTGGAGCAGAACAATATTGTATCATACAATTATTAGGTTCTGTAGAAGGACGTAGATCTGGGGATTTATTATGATGGAATATAGGCTGAACTGGATGGACAAATGTCTTTTTTCGGCCTTACTAACTATGTTACTATGTTACTATGTTACTATGACTGGAATTGCTAGTCCAAGATATTGGAAAGCAAGATGAATATGGAAGACTAGATGGTGGCCTGATTCTAACGCATCGGGTATTCTAGAATATGCATGTCCACGTAGTATATTGCCCAGCCACGTAGTATATTGCCCAGCCACATAGTATATTGCCCAGCCACGTAGTATATTGCCCAGTCACGTAGTATATTGCCCAGCCACATAGTATATTGCCCAGCCACGTAGTATATTGCACAGTCACGTAGTATATTGCCCAGCCACGTAGTATATTGCCCAGCCACGTAGTATATTGCCCAGCCACGTAGTATATTGCCCAGCCACGTAGTATATTGCACAGTCACGTAGTATATTGCCCAGCCACGTAGTATATTGCCCAGTCACGTAGTATATTGCCCAGCCACGTAGTATATTGCCCAGCCACGTAGTATATTGCCCAGTCACATAGTATATTGCCCAGTCACGTAGTATATTGCCCAGCCACGTAGTATATTGCACAGTCACGTAGTATATTGCCCAGCCACGTAGTATATTGCCCAGTCACGTAGTATATTGCCCAGTCACGTAGTATATTGCCCAGCCACGTAGTATATTGCCCAGTCACATAGTATATTGCCCAGCCACGTAGTATATTGCCCAGCCACGTAGTATATTGCCCAGTCACATAGTATATTGCCCAGTGATGTAGTATATTGCCCAACCACGTAGTATATTGTCCAGCCACGTAGTATATTGCCCAGACACATAGTATATTGCCCAGTGATGTAGTATATTGCCCAGCCACGTAGTATATTGCCTAGTTACATAGTATATTGCCTAGTTACGTAGTATATTGCCTAGTGACGTAGTATATTGTGCAGCCACGTAGTATATTGCCCAGTTACGAAGTATATTGCCCCGTGACGTAGTATATTGCCCAGTGACATAGTATACAGCACAGAGCCACGTAGTATATTGCAGAGCGACGTAGTATACAGCACAGAGCCACGTAGTATATTGGCCAGTCACGTAGTATATTGCCCAGTTATGTAGTATATTGCCCAGTGACGTAGTATACAGCACAGAGCCACGTAGTATATTGCCCAGTTACGTAGTATATTGCACAGCGAAGTAGTATACAGCACAGAGCCACATAGTATATTGGCCAGTCACGTAGTATATTGCCCAGCTACGTAGTATATTGCCCAGCCACGTTTGTCACAGGTTAAAAAATAAAAAATAAACATATACTCACCTTTCCGAGGGCCCCTTGTAGTCCACAGCAGCTTCCGGTCCCAGGGTTGGTATGAGCGCAGGACCTGTGATGACGTCGCAGTCACATGACCATGACGTCATGGCAGGTCTTTCTCGCGCAGGGCCTGTGATGATGTCATGGTCACATGACCGTGATGTCACGGCAGGTCCTTCTCCCATACCATCTTTGCCACCGGAACCTGCAGCGGAAGATGGTGGCCGGCGCGAGCGGCTCAGCGGACTACAAAGGGTGAGTATAGCAGGGTTTTTTTTTATTATTATTTTTAACATTACATTTTTTACTATTGATGCCGCATAGGCATAGGCAGGGTTAATAGCGGCGGTAATGGAGTGCGTTACCCGCGGCATAACGCGGTCCATTACCGCCGGCATTAACCCTGTGTTAGCGGTGACCGGAGGTGAGTATGCGGGTGCCAGGCACTGACTGCGGGGAGTAAGGAACGGCCATTTTCTTCCGGACTGTGCCCATCGCTGATTGGTCGCGGCAGCCATGACAGGCAGCTGGCGAGACCAATCAGCGAATGAATATCCGTGACAGACAGAAGGACAGACGGAATCGACCCTTAGACAATTAGATAGTAGATGATCAGGGTAAAGAATAAAGTATTGCTTCTGCTTTGGCTCCTTTTTTTATTATTTTACTATGTATGTTCCTATTTTTAATCATGTTGTAATCAGCACCCATTGATTCAATATTTTGGGGGCAATGCATATAGTAGATACAATATTCCTAGTTGATATTTAATTAATTTATGCTTCTTGTTAAGATTTCCATAGAGATAAGAAGAGGATTCATGACCAAGGATGGGTGAATATCCCAAATTTCGAATTCAACTTGGAAATCTGATGAGCAGGCATTTGATTCACCGCACAATAAGCACCCCACAGCATACAATTATCCTGGAAAAAAGTGTGTGTAACACTCTGAGGTCTCCTAGGACATTATTTAACCCATTTCAAGCCCTTTAAGGCAAACACAGCATTAATTAGGTCCAAGTGACCGCAACATAGATGACTATAGATAAATGTATGGTAATTGGTAGCAACCATTAGGCTGTTTTATGGGAAACCGTCACAGTAAAATAGGTGTTTTTTTCAGCAATATAGCGGGACTCTGGTTAAGCAAAAGTGAACAAATGCAAAAAAAGTCCCCCCCACAAAAAAATAAAATAAAATTGGAGGAATATCGAATACAGTGAAGATTTGATGTAACACACAGTGACTTGATCTGCTCTCTTGTCGCTCTCTCTATAACTATTAGTTTTCTAATTTCTTCCTTCACACACCAATCTCCACTGCAATAACACACACGATCTGTACAATGTTTTTATTTTTTTTTAATATATTTTGGGTGCATTGTGTCATTTTTTATCCATTTCTTTGCTCAGAATAGGATGTCCTATCAAATGTCCACACTCCATACAGAATGGTTGATGGATTTGGTGCTGCTTCTTTTATACATATTAGGACTCATTAGCAATAGTATCTTCTGATTGGCTGTGCTTTACCATGTGATGATAACTGAAAGGCATTATGGGATCTCACGCTTTGCACTTACCCAGTGGCACTTCGTACTTCGCTAAGCTGGTACTGAGCAAGAACTGCAGTAATGATGGTACTGCTCGGTAAGTTCTTAGCGATAGTGGACACCCATAGAAGAGGCCCCTTTGCGAGAAGAATACGTGGGCCTTTTGCAGTCCAGTATCTCCTCATAATGCTCAACTAGACCTGCTTTGGAGGTGGTAGTGGCCCCTTCCCCTCCTGGGCCCCAGATCGGCTGCACCAATGCTATGTGCACTCATGTTTCTTAGTAATGTATGAGTCAGCGCTGGGTTAGTGCAAAGAGCAACATCTCAAAAGATCTCACTCTTTCTCCTCCAAAAGAGGCTGTGAAGGATTGTGAGATCCCGTTCTGCATGTTCCCACAACACAGAAAATCAGGCTCCACTTTTCCTAGAAATGGACCCTTCTATGCGCGTTTTGTTAACAGATGATTTTTAAAACAATCACGAGTTTGGGGGTAATGGGTCCTTTTTAATGTATTAGTGACCAACCTGTTTACACATGTCACATGTAAATAGGCAGGAAGGTCGGAATGGAAGAGGATGTGTCCAGGTATCAACATGTTGTAGGGTTTGATTAGCTTGCTGGGGAAAAGTAGGGCCATCACGGGAAAGTAGCACATCCGAGGCAAAGAGGTAATTAGATATAATAGGTCTTGACTCCCGAATAATTAATATTCTCAAATTTTAATCAATCAGGAAAAATATGCACAAAACTTATCTGTATGAATAAAATTGTTACGTGACTTTCTTTTAAATCATTTATTTCATAAAACATTACTACATTTGGAATTTCCACTTAGATCTCCAAATTATTTTGAGTCAAATCACGAAAAACGGTAACCACATGCCAACATAAAGTAATTTAACTGTCCTCTGAGACCAGCCTGATAAATGAACTGGCCTGTCAACGCCAATTAATGTTTTAACAAACCAGGATTCCCTACTTAACAGCTTATTAGACATATCATTTTGTTGATGTACCCCATAGAATGATCCAGAAATGAAGATATCCCCCTTGAGTTATATACATAGGATGTGCAGGAAAATATAGCTAGAGAACTGAGCTGGCAGATAATTTTTCTTCTTCTAAATTTAAGTTTTTTATTTAATCTGATTCATTTTGCAATTGGAGTCAGAGGAAGCCATGGTTTATATACTGCCACACGGGGCCGACATCCCATTCTTTCTAAATACAGAATTGCTAATAACCCCTGGAGATGATTCAGCAGGAGGAAGAATGCATAAATTGAACGCTTTCTAGCTTTAGCTAAGAAATGGTGGTTCATGAGTTATGGACCTACCCCATATTGGACCCATATATTCTCATGGCTTCTCTCCAACGTGAATAATAGAATCACATATTTTATTAACAACTTCCTGATCCTTTTCTCCCCAATGTCTCCAGTGGGAGAGTTTGGAGGTCCCCATAAACATTAGATGATTAGTCTGCATATATTGCCGAAATTGATATATTCGGACAACGTTCAACCTAAATTAATTATAATGCTGAACTAGAATGGACAGTAGCACCCACTAAAATCTCTCATCTGTGGACTGGCAAACAGATTTCTGGGCTTGCCTCATGTGCACTTAGCATCATGTGAGTCCTGGGCATTCAGCAGAGCCAAGTGAAATCACATAGAATAGTAAAAAGAGAGATAAGCTCACATAGGGTGATACAGTATAGGGTAGAGGAAGTTAGGAGGAGGTGAAGGAGGTTCTCACCTGGCCAGGTTGTGCATATCTCAACCCATTTATGCCCATATGTTGAATTCACACCCGCAAATAGAAGGAATCTTAACCTGAAAATATATTGAGGAGTAAAAGGAGATACACTTTTCGGGTTGATTGCGCTGCTGCTGGAAAAATATTCATTCCATGCCGTGAGAGTACTTAATATTAGCTTTATTATGGATTTCAAGTTTATACCAAACTCTTATTTTAAAAAAATAGACTAATGTGTATGTATTCCTTTTTTTACAAAAAGACTGAAGTACAAATTTGAAACACGTAGTAAAGCCACTATTAAATACAACCACAGTGTGGGACAACTACTTTTCCAACAACAGTACAATCTACTAGAAATGTACATATTCTTTCACTCCTCAAGTTAGGTTACATGTCATGTTCTTTTGTAGTCCTGGCTATGCAAGTGTCCTATTTCTAAATTTGTGCCGAAGACAGGATCATTCCATTCCTGAAATGGGTAGATGTCAAACATCTCGTTAAAAAAATCATATTATTCTCTCATTAGATGGCACAAGGATCTTCATTTCACCTGCAGCACAGCCATTATCTAGTTCCGATCTACGAAGATTTCTGTTCATTGAGCACAATCACAGAACTTCCTCGCTGCCTATACAGGACAGGAGAGCAGCAGTACCATTCATTTATATGCATTGAAAAGGGTTGTGTCATCAACACCACACAGAAAGATGACCAGAACTAATCCCTGACCCCCTCCCACTATTTAGTCCGATACAGCGTTGTCCTGGGAACACTTTTCCCCTTGTATTTCTACTTGTAGCACCCAAGTTAGGTCACACGACACATTCTCCTGTAATCCAGGATAAAGTGTTTATTCGGGTTGTTAGAGAGTTTTGGCTATGGAGCTAAGAACTTCTGCCCTGTGATTATATGTTCCAGCTAAGTCGGCAAATCTCTGGCTTTATTTAACCTTACATCAATAGAGCATCTATTTCACTTCCATTCTGTTCTGTTGACGGCACTTCTCTGCTAATATCATGCTGATTGACAGCTGGCTCCCTTCAGTTAGACTCAGCCAGCTGTCAATAAGCATGATACCGGCACTGAGGCTCATGTCAACAACTACCTGCCGGTAAGTACATGGCTCCGTATCCAACCACTCCAAAGCCTTGGATAACCCCTTTAAACAAAAGTCAACAGCATCAAGAGGGCCCTTTGTTGTGGCCTCCCAAATTTACAGTGCCTTGTGAAAGTATTCGACCCCCTGGAACTTTTCAACCTTTTCCCAGATATCATGCTTCAAACATAAAGATACCAAATGCAAATTTATGGTGAAGAATCACCAACAAGTGGAACACAATTGTGAAGTTTAACAAAATTTATTGGTTATTTTGAATTTTTGTGGAAATTCAAAAACTGAAAAGTGGGGCGTGCAATATTATTCAGCCCCTTTACTTTCAGTGCAGCAAACTCACTCCAGAAGTTCATTGTGGATCTCTGAATGATCCAATGTTGTCCTAAATGCCTAATGATGATAAATATAATCCATCTGTGTGTAATCAAGTCTCCGTATAAATGCACCTGCTCTGTGATAGTCTCAGGGTTCTGTGTGAAGCACAGAGAGCATCATGAGACCAAGGAACACAACAGGCAGGTCTGTGATACTGTTGTGGAGAAGTTTAAAGTGGGATTTAGACACAAAATGATTTGCAAAACTTTAAACATCCCAAGCAGCACTGTGCAAGCGATCATATTGAAATGGAAGGAATATCATACCACTGCAAATCTACCAAGACCCGGCCGTCCCTCTAAACTTTCATCTCAATCAAGGAGAAGACTGATCAGAGATGCAGCCAAGAGGCCCATGATCACTCTGGATGAATTGCAGAGATCTACAGCTGAGGTGGGACAGTCTGTCCATAGGACAACAATCAGTCGTATATTACACAAATCTGGCCTTTATGGAAGTGTGGCAAGAAGAAAGACATTTCTCAAAGATATTCATGAAAAGTGTCATTTAAAGTTTGCAACAAGCCACATGGGGGAGACACACCAAACATGTGGAAGAAGGTGCTCTGGTCAGGTGAAACCAAAGTTGAATTTTTTGTCAGCAATGCCAAATGATATGTTTGGCGTAAAGGCAACACAGCTCATCACCCTGAACACACCATTCCCACTGTCAAACATGGTGGTGGCAGCATCATGGTTTGGACCTACTTGTCTCAGCAGGGACAGGGAAAATGGTTAAAATTGATGGGAAGATGGATGGAGCCAAATACAGGACCATTCTTGAAGAAAACCTGTTGGAGTCTGCAAAAGACCTGAGACTGGGATGGAGATTTGTCTTCCAACAAAACAATGATCCCAAATATAAAGCAAAATCTACAATGGAATGGTTCACAAATAAACATATCCAGGTGTTAGAATGGCCAAGTCAGAGTCCAGACCTCAATCCAATCGAGAATCTGTGGAAAGAGCTGAAAACTGCTGTTCACAAAGGATCTCCATCAAACCTCACTGAGCTCGAGCTGTTTGCCAAGGAAGAATGGGCGAGAATTTCAGTCTCTCGATGTACAAAACTGATAGAGACATACCCCAAGCGACTTGCAGCTGTAATCGCAGCAAAAGGTGGCGCAACAAAGTATTACGTAAAAGGGGCAGAATAATATTGCACGCCCCACTTTTCAGTTTTTGAATTTCCACATAAATTTGAAATAACCAATACATTTCATTCAACTTCACAATTGTGTTCCACTTGTTGTTGATTCTTCACCAAAAATTTACATTTGGTATCTTTATGTTTGAAGCATGATATGTGGGAAAAGGTTGAAAAGTTCCAGGGGGCCGAATACTTTTGCAAGGCACTGTAGCTGCAATAGGGGCTGTTTACAAGGCACATTTGCACCCTGTGTTTCATCATATATAAATTAACATGCAGATACTTTAATCTATAAGAACACTCTCTCTTTTAATCAATAAATCATAATTACATGAATTTTAGGGACCCATAGAATCTCTTCTAAAATCTTAATCAAATGCAGAAGATATTATTTTTTATCGGAAATGAAAATTTCAAAACCCTTAATTGGAATGACTGAAGAGAACATTGGAATATTTCAGGTGCTCAATGATAGCTGAAACAGACTAGTACTCCAAAAGATGCATTTACAAAACTTTATTGCAGATTCTCCCAGGATTTTTACAGCTTGCTCTGCTGAGTTTGTATTCCCTAGAGAATCTGTAATAAAGATTTTTTAGTACATGTTTTGGAGCACAAGATTTTCAACCGTCGGTATTTATCAAGATCTTCGAAACAAGTGAATACTACAGTGCACATCAATACTCAGCATAAGGATGAGGAATGCTAAACACATTTTTCTATTTTTCTGTAAACATATTGACATATTGAAGGCCTTACAAGCTCTTACAAGGAGCCTCAAGAAAACATTTTCTTATTAGGTCGTTCATAATTATAAGACTACACTTGTGCACCCTATATCTATTGAATTCCATAAGCTTGTATCAATAGTTAATCGTGAAGAAACTAAAAACACCAAAAAAGTTTGAAAAATGCTAGGAGATTACACAGGTCTGCAAGGGTTGAAAATTGCTTGAAAAGAAAGAGGTGATTTTTATAAAAATTTCGATCACTGAACTCAGTAAAAAATATTGAAAAAATTCCATCATGTACAGTTTTTAACAAACACTGACTCCATAGGTTTTTCCTTTCACCATACTTTGACCCCTTTGCGTGACCTTCGGTGGATGATTTTGGTGTCATTAGATTGGTTAGAAATTAATGTATGCTGTGCTGCGATTGGCTGCTGTGGGCATAGAAGATTTTCTTAATCCAGATACCAAAGAGTGTGGTGGTGTCTATAGCATTCAATCATTACATATTTTTCAATTTGCTTCTGCAGTATCAGAAATGAAAGCTGTGTTGGCATTGGTTGTTATGGGCAGTAAAGACAGATTTTCTTTTAGGCAGAGTTTTGCTACATTTGCGGTTGTTTTGTAGAGAAGAAACAGAAAAGGAACATTACGGACTTTGTTAGACAAGTGTATTATGTGTACTTTGGTGTAAGGACAAGTTGTGGACTCCACATATTGTGTCTTCTGTTTATATAGAAGACCTACAATGGTGGTTTAAAGGGGAGAAAGAGAGCTTTTGTTTTGTTGTGCCTATGATCTGGAGGGAACCATAAAATCATACTGATGACTGCTACTTTTGTAAGTGCAACGTGGAGGGATTGATCCTTCAAAATAAAAATGAAAACATATACCTGGACCTTCTCACGGTCCAGGAATACCTGTCAATTCTCTTCTGGAGAAACTTTAAGAAACTCCTGATTCAGAACATGAAGAGCACGGTTGTGATAAAGACTTTCACATTAGTCCCAACTAGCCATAGCTTTTTTCACAGCTCAACTTAAATTATTTAGTCAGGGACTTGGACCTTCCTAAACGTTCTGCAGAACTTTAAGGCTCTAGACTAAGATAAAATAACCTGCTACCTTATGGTACCTGCTTTTCTTTGTACAGAAGCAGAGAAAAATCATTCCTTCCATCTTTTTTTAAAGATGGTGCTCTAGTGTATTGCATTAATGTACCTAGGCTGATGGAAAAATTTTAAATACAGAGTACAATGTGAGCGAGTGGAGACTCTTTATTGATTCATCAAAAGAAAAGTACTGCGCCTGGACTTTCGACAGGTGACTTCCCCAATCCGGGCTGAAGATCACAATGTCGTCCAGATGAGCTAAGGCATATGTTTTTTGAGAGAATAGAATCTGGTCCATGGCCCTCTGAAAAATAGCTGGGGCTCCCTGCAGACCGAACGGCATCCTGGTATACTTAAAGCACCCATCAGGTGTAGAGAAGGCCATCTTCTCCTTGGCACTCGGGGACTGGAGAATTTGCCAGTACCCTTTTATTAGGTCCAAGGTGGTGATATATCTGGCCGACCCTAGCCTCTCAATGAGCTCATCAAACTTGGGGCATCGAATATGCATCGACCTTGGACACCTCATTTAGCTTCCTGTAGTCATTACAGAAACGCCATTCTTCACGAGGCTTCTGTACCATGACAATGGGGCTGAACCAGCCGCTCTTTGATTCCTCGATGATGCCCAGGCTTAACATTCTCTTCACATCCTTGGAGATCATCTTGCGGCGGGCTTCAGGAATCTGATACAGCTTTTGGTTCACCCTCACATGTGGTTCTGCCAGGATTTCATGCTCCACAACCTGTATACATAGTGTAAAATCCGAAAACAGGTCCCGGTTCCCCTGAAGCAGCTCTTAGGACTGTTGTGTCTGGACAGGTGACAGTGTCTCTGTCCCTTTGTCATGCTCAACCCTGGATTGAGGATTGGCCCTTTGGCATGTAGCTTCCATCGGTTCCCGGTCTTGTCACAATTTGAGCAGGTTGACATGGTACCCTTAGTACAGCTTTCTTCTCCCTGCCTGGTGGACTTTGTAGTTTACGTCACTTCATTTCTCTACCACCTCGTAAGGCCCCAGCCACTTGCCCAGAAATTTACTTTTGACGTTGGTACCAACATCAATATCCAATCTCCAGGGCTAAACTGTCTAAGCCTTGGTGCTCTATTGTAGACCCTTGCCTGGGTCTCTTGTGCTTGAAGGAGTCTCTCCTTCACCATTGACATTACTTTTGCGATTCAGTCCTGCATCTGGGACACGTGATCGATGATGCTCCTGTGGGGTGCAACTTCTGCTTCCCAGGTCTCCTTCACAATATTCAGAAGTCCTCGAAGGTGCCATCCGTATAGCAGCATGAACGTTAAGAACCCTGTAGAGGCCTATGAGACTTCCATTATGGAGAACAGTGAGTAAGGCAGTAGTCAATCCCAGTCTCATCCATCCTTCTCAGCGACCTTCTTAAGCATGGATTTCAAGGTGTTATTGAACCTTTCCACCAGGCTGTCTGTCTGCAGATGGTACACCGATGTCCAGAGTTGTGTAATCTGGAGAGTATTACACGACTCTACCATCATTTTAGATGTAAAAGGAGGTTCTTGGTCCCTCAGGATCTCCTTTTGGCAGGCCCATCAGGGAGAAAATATGAACTAGCTCTAGGGCTATACTCCTGTTGGAAGAGTTTATCAGTGATACCGCCTCCAGGTATCATGCTGCATAGTCCATCACCACCTGGACATATTGTTGTCCCCAGGAGGACATAGCTAAGGGCCCAATAAGGTCCATTGCAATCCAGTAAAATGGGACCTGTTTAATAGGTAATGGCACTAGGGGACTCCGGAAGTGGGTTACAGGATCAGTAGCAGTAGTTAACAATCTCTCTGTGACACCCAGGCCAGTATAACCTCTGAAGGAACCATTCCTGAGTTTTCACCACTCCCAGATTCCAACCCAACCCAGATTTTAAGACTTGAGAATGGGCCAGGTCTAGTACCCTTCGTCTATAGGGACCCAGTACTACCAACTGCTCTATCACTTCCTCCCTCAGTTTAGTCATCTGATAATAATAAGAAGAATAATTTTATTTAAATAGAGCCAACATATTCTGCAGCGCATTACAAATTAGAGAGGGGACTTGTACAGACAATAGACATTACAGCATAACAGAAATCACAGTTCAAAATAGATACCAAGAGGAATGAGGACCCTGCTCGCAAGCTACAAACTATGGGGAAAAGGGGAGACACGAGAGGTGGATGGTAACAATTGCTTTAGTTATTCGGACCAGCTATAGTGTAAGGCTCGGGTGTTCATGTAAAGCTGCATGAACCAGTTATCAGCCTAAGTATGTAGCAGTACAGACACAGAGGCTATTAACTGTATAAAGTTTATACATATTAATCCAAACTTTACACAGAACACATTAAATCAATAATAAACACACAGGGGCCTGCCAGATGATTAAATCAGGCCACAAAAAATGTTCAGTTAATGAATAAGTTAATTGATACTTACCTTACCATGTTCTTGAAAGGGGTTATTGTCTAGTTTGTATGCACCACACTTTAAACCAGTCATTGGTTTGGAGGCACCTTTTCACATTATGAAATTGTATTTGTTAATATATGGATGTTTTACTCCTTTTTGGTATAAATAAATATATATTTTGAACTGAACATTTTTTGTGGCCTGGTTTAATCATCTGGCAGGCCCCTGTGTGTTTATAACTGTATAAAGTGTATGAGAGCATGATGCGAGGAACCTGATTATGGTCTAAGATTTTTTTCTCTTTGAATGGGCTACACAGGGATAGTTAGGTTATATATAGCAGCTCCTTATTTAAAGTGAAATGTGGAAACATGGCATCAGCTCACGGCTCTTGAGTGACCCGATTTATCACAGTCACATTGTCAAATGCCCTTTTATAGTAAGATCCCACAGCATTTGAGCAGTCTCAAAATTTCCACCATAAACCACATATTTCAGGAATCTCAGCCTCATTGGTGACCGTCTTGTCCTCGTCACCAGCAAGGACACACAAGGGGAAATCATCTGTCTCCAACTGCTATGAGGATTCATCATTGTGGAACCTGCTCCTGTCTGAGTCACTTGATACTCTTGCCTTCCACCATAGGTCCCAAAATAAGCTAAAGTCCAGCCCTTTTATCACTGGGTTTAGTAGGTTCTTAACCACTCCGACCTCATGGATATCAGCCCCACAGTTCATTTTAATAGTCACTCTTGCAACTGGATGTTCATTGGCATCCCAGTGAATACAGCAGACGCACAAGTGTTTTCCAGGGATCAACTGGACCCTTACCAGGGTCATCAAACTACCCAAGACAAAGAGTCCTAACACCAGCACCCCATTTATCATTACGGGACATGCCAGTGGCCCCTCACCGGGCAGATAGTCCACACTGCAGGCAGAGTAGGCATAGTAGGAAAAGCGCACCCCATGCTGCAGTCCATCTGTTTGTAGGACATGGGACAAATGGCGGCTATATATCCAGGAAAATGACATCTCCAGCAGAGCAAGTCTTTATAAGTGGCCATTGGCAACCCCTTGGGACCTCGGACTCCCTCCAGGGGTGGCTTCACTACCCCTCTTTTGAGATTCGAGTTCCCTTTGGGTACCCCAGTATGAGGATGCAACACCACCTGGCTTCCCTAGGGACCTCTCAACCACCTGGTACCTTTCCACTAGACTCACCAGGTCTTCTGCTTTTCGAGGTTCTCCCTGAGCAGCCCAAGACTGTACCAACCTGAGAAGTGAGTGGATAAATCTGACCCACTGTACCATCTGGGCTGGGGTGGAGGACTCCGGTTTCAACCACTTCTCTACCTGATGCAGTAAATTGAATATTTGGGAGTGAAAGGGTGGACCCATTGAGCTCAGACATAGTCATCTCTGAGCATGGCAGTATCTCTGATTTTAGTTTAGCATAATCCCAGGCATCATGTAAGGCCAGGTCATAATAAGCCTTCTGGGGGTCACCAGTTAGATAGGGGGCCAGCACCTCCGCCCAGGGCTCCGGTAGCAACTTCTCCAGCTCTGCCACTCTTTCAAGCACAGTCAAAAAAGCTTCCACATAATTGCCAGGGGTCATTTTTTGCATCGCACATCTTACCGCTTTCTGGATGTTTGTGTTGTCACCTGGTCTTGAGGGAAGGGCTTCCGAACTCCCATGAAGTGCCTATTTGAGCACCTCAATCTGCTGATGCTGCTGTCAGTGCTGGTCTTTGTTGCTGCTGCCTCTATAGTTGGATCTGTTGCATAAGCAGCTGACTTGTCTCCTGCTGGGCTTTCACAAGGTGCTTGATCAGATCCTCCATGCTGCCTAATGTTGCTCCTAGTTTGCCCACCACCATCACACGTGATTCTTGGGCATATTGCTTGCATTTTTAGCACCATTGGTGATAGATTGACTCACTCGGCTGCACACGGAAGTTTACAAAGGAACACTGTCTCTTTAAGTCTCTCAGTGGTTTACAAGGAATGTTTCATAAGCCAGTGAAGAGTTAGAAAAAATAAACAAGGGCTTTCTGGCCTAAGGAAAAACATAGCAGTTCTATCCATGTTGTAGTGGGGATCTGCCTGTTAAGGAAGAAAAAACAGCATCCACTAATTCAGCTTCCTTGTCAGGACACATAGCGTTAGAGTTCCTCTCTCCAGCTCTATTATACTGAGTGCCTCAGAAGACCTACTTTTTAAATCCCAGGCCACATCCTTGTGTGGAGATATGGATAGCAACCTCCCTCCCGCTCTATGGTTGTTCTAAAAAATCCAGCACTTTTAAAATGGCTGCTTAAGCCCTCTCAACACTTAGTGTGCTGTAGAAAAACTTCAGGGTTTCAAATCACCGAAGCTAATAGCCTCAGTGAAACATAACTCCCCTTTAAAACTTCACCGGTGACTTTATCACACTATATATTAATAGGTAGATATAATATTTAGGATTTCCTCATACCTAAGATTAAATGAACCCATAAAAAGATGGACATTGTCAATTTTCCTCTTTCCCCCATGTCAAGGGAGATTCTTGACTGTACCATGCTTGGCAAACTTCTTAATAACATCGCGCACTGTTGAAACTGGGATACCAAGATCTTTGGAAATGGCCTTATACCCTTTAGAAGTCTTGTGTTTGCTAACAATAGCAGTTCAGATGTCCTCAGACAGCTCCTTTGTCTTCACCATTGTGACAAAGACACAGGACGTACCATGTGGCTTTTTAAAACACTGAAGTCCTCATTAATTGGCTAATTCATGTCACATGGGCACCGACAATGAACCACAGGTGATTCCCATTTGTGATTTATCACGTCAAGTCAAAATGTGCTTCCATACTAATCTAATGCCAATACCAGTGTCACATCAAGCTTTAGGTTTTATTATTTTTCCCTTCCTTTGCTTTTCTTAGTTAAATTTTTGCTTTTCATTTGCTCCTTTGTGTTCACTATGAGTGATCTATACAAAAAACTGTTTCCCTTGATTCTGTTTTTCAGGAGATATTCCACATTATGTACTTAAACTTCATGGGTGCCAACGACAATGAGCAGTACTGTAGTAGCAGCCGACCAATGATTATAAGACTTTTTAATTGAGGTTTTTACTCTAAAACACATGTAACTTTTAAATTGCGCTACAAAATGCTTAGCATGCTTAATGATTTTTTTTTTGTTTCCTAAAACATGGCACCAATCATCGTAAGACATTTAATTGAAAGGAGATGCAGCTTTACTTCCCCTAGAGGAATGGAGGAAGGAGCTGGCTCAGGTGCAGTAATTAGGCTCATTTAAAAGACAGATGATGTATATCATGGGCTCCTCTATCAAAGAAAATAAGAACCTGGGAATTTAAAAAATAAAGTGATGGAAAATATGGTTAGTGCTGATGGATATTTGATGAAATGAGATTCCCTTAAGCTAACTGCAAAGAATCCGCTATATGGTCAAGAGTATGTAAACACTTGGGGCCCGATTCATTATTATTTGTAATTTATTGAAGTTACTTTTATTCATTTTTTTATTTACGATATTCACTGAACTTTTTTCACCAAATTCTTCAAAATGGTGCATACTGTCTATGAATTTGGTGCAAAATCAAACATGCTTTTTGTTTATCTGTAACTAGTGATGAGCGAGTATACTCGTTGCTCGGGTTTTTCCGAGCGCACTCTGGTGATCTCTGAGTATTTGTAAGTGCTTGGAGATTTCGTTTTCATTGACTCAGCTGCATGATTTGCTGATAGACAGCTTGAATACATGTGGGGATTCCCTAGCAACCAGGCAACCCCCACATGTACTCAGGCTGGCTAGCAGCCATAATCATGCAGCTGAGTAAAAAAAAACTAAATCTCTGAGCAGTTACAAATACTCGGAGGTCACCAGAGTGTGCTCGGGAAAACCCGCGCAACGAGTATATTCGCTCATCACTATCTGTAACCAGTTTTTCTGACTTTTTAGCACAAAAAGTTGCAAGCTCTTAAAAAAGTAGCAAAAATGTGCCAAATTGAAAACTGTGCCAGAAACTTTTCTCCAGGGCATGGGTTTGAGGGTACGAGTCAAGTCACATGTGACAAAAAAAAATGCAACATTTGGTAAAAAAAATCACATTTCATGAATCTGTCTAAAATATCTGGATAAGAAAAGATGTAGAGGAAAAGTGAAAAAAAATCTTAAAAATAAATACAACTTAAAAAGTGGCAAAAAAAACGTAAAGAGAATTAGTTACTAAAAAGGTCTAAATTTAAAGTGCTCCTTGTATTTATTGCTACAGTATAGTGTCTAGATATTTGCAGTTTGAGGCTGTTTTATTGTTTTATCTAATCCTCATCCATTTTTTCCATACCAGTAAAAAGTCAGTTTCCTTAACTCTAGTAAAAGTAATTCGAAAACTGGATGGACAAAAAATCTTAACACATTAACGACCTTTGATGTACTCAGTTATGTCACGGTTGGTTGGTAGTTACCGATCTTAGATGTACTGAGTAGGGTTGAGCGACCTTGACTTTTTTAGGGTCGAGTCAGGTTTCGCGAAACCCGACTATCTCTAAAGTCGAGTCGAGCGAAATCGGCCGATTATGGCGAAAAGTCGGGGATCGACCGAAACACGAAACCCAATGCAAAGTAAATGGGATTATACATTTTTTCTCTCTCTCTCTCTCTCTCTCTCTCTCTCCCCTCCGACCCTGAACAGAAAAGCTGCTGTTACACATTTCAAATCGCTACAGCGCACAAGCGACAAGATGACGATAGGCGTCCACGCCCCTAAGACCTATGTCATCACTCTGCCCACGCTCCTTCATTGGCTGAAAAAATGGCGCCAAGCGCGTCATACGAAACGCGACTTTGGCGCGAAAGTCGCCTACCGCATGGCCGACCCCACACAGGGATCGGGTTGGGTTTCATGAAACCCGACTTTGCCAAAAGTCGGCGACTTTTGAAAATGAACGATCCGTTTCGCTCAACCCTAGTACTGAGTACGTCCAGTCGATTTTGTGCCTGTAATCACCACTGGGTGTCAGTCAGCTGATTCTGACAGCTGGCACCCAGGGACAAAGTAAAAAAGTTACAACAAAATGTAAAAAGAAAGTGTACAAATATTTAATATATATATATATATATATATATATATATTTACTGTGTATATATATATATATATATATATATATATATACAGTTAGGTCCATATATATTTGGACAGAGACAACATTTTTCTAATTTTGGTTATAGATATTACCACAATGAATTTTAGACAAAACAATTCAGATACAGTTGAAGTTCAGTCTTTCAGCTTTCATTTGAGGGTATCCACATTAAAATTGGATGAAGGGTTTAGGAGTTTCAGCTCCTTAACATGTGCCACCCTGTTTTTAAAGGGACCAAAAGTAATTGGACAGATTCAATAATTTTAACTAAAATGTTCATTTTTAGTACTTGGTTAAAAACCCTTTGTTGGCAATGACTGCCTGAAGTCTTGAACTCATGGACATCACCAGACGCTGTGTTTCCTCCTTTTTGATGCTCTGCCAGGCCTTCACTACTGTGGTTTTCAGTTGCTGTTTGTTTGTGGGTCTTTCTGTCTGAAGTTTAGTCTTTAACAAGTGAAATGCTGCTCAATTGGGTTGAGATCAGGTGACTGACTTGGCCATTCAAGAATATTCCACTTCTTTGCTTTAACAAACTCCTGGGTTGCTTTGGCTTTATGTTTTGGGTCATTGTCCATCTGTAGTATGAAATGACGACCAATCAGTTTGGCTGCATTTGGCTGGATCTGAGCACACAGTATGTCTCTGAATACCTCAGAACTCATTCAGCTGCTTCTGTCCTGTGTCACATCATTGATAATCACTAGTGACCCAGTGCCACTGGCAGCCTTGCATGCCCAAGCCATCACACTGCCTCCGCCGGGTGTTACAGATGATGTGGTAGGCTTTGGATCATGAGCTGGACCACGCCTTCGCCATACTTTTCTCTTTCCATCATTCTGGTAGAGATTGATGTTGGTTTCATCTGTCCAAAGAATGTTCATCCAGAACTGTGCTGGCATTTTTAGATGTTTTATCGCAAACTCCAGTCTAGCCTTTTTATTCTTGATGCTTATAAGTGGCTTGCACCGTGCAGTGAACCCTCTGTATTTACTTTCATGCAGTCTTCTCTTTATGGTAGATTTGGATATTGATACGCCGACCTCCTGGAGAGTGTTGGTCACTTGGTCGGCTGTTGTGAATGGGGTTTCTCTTCACCATGGAGATTATTCTGCGATCATCCACCACTGTTGTCTTCTGTGGGCGCCCAGGTCTTTTTGCATTGATGAGTTCACCAGTGCTTTCTTTCTTTCTCAGGATGTACCAAACTGTAGATTTTGCCACTCCTAATATTGTAGCAATTTCTCGGATGTTTTTTTTTCTGTTTTTGCAGCTTAAGGATGGCTTGTTTCACCTGCATGGAGAGCTCCTTTGACCGCATGTTTACTTCACAGCAAAACCTTCCAAATGCAAGCACCACACCTCAAATCAACTCCAGGCCTTTTATCTGCTTAATTGAGAATGATATAATGAAGGGATTGCCCACACCTGTCCATGAAATAGCCTTGGAGTCAATTGTCCAATTACTTATGGTCCCTTTAAAAACAGGGTGGCACATGTTAAGGAGCTGAAAATCCTAAACCCTTCATCCAATTTTAATGTGGATACCCTTAAATGAAAGCCGAGAGTCTGAACTTCAACTGCATCTGAATTGTTTTGTTTAAAATTCATTGTGGTAATGTCTATAACCAAAATTAGAAAAATGTTGTCTTTGTCCAAATATATATGGACCTAACTGTATATATATATATATTAAAAATCTAAAACAATAAAAGTACATATTTGGTATCGCTGTATCCGTGACAACCCACCCCATAAAGTTGTCACACTAGTTAACCCCTTCAGTGAACAATGTAAAAAAATTAAATAAAAAACGGGAGGAAAAACATCATCGTATCACCAAATAAAAAGTGGAATAAAACACAGTCAAAAAGACAAATGTCAATACAAATAGTAATCCTGAAAATATCATCTTGTCCCACAAAAAACAAGCCACCATACAGCTCAATCAGTGGAAAAATAAAAAGGTTTTAGCACTCAGAATGAATAAAGTTCGGCAACCGTACCAAACACCTACTGTTCAGGCATGGACACCGAATATGGACTTTTCCAGGAAGTCAGTGATACTGTTCGGGTTCAGACACCTTAATACCGGGTGTTTGTCGCACTGTCATATGCATAACAGGGCAGCAAACATCGATTCTGATCGGTGGTTAAATCATCACTGCTGGTGAGAGAGCCACGGTTCCCACGTTGTCAGATGATAGTGTGAGCCCGCAGCTATGATCGGAGGTATAAAGTTTACCTCAGATCATTGATGTCGCCTGATGGGACCAATGCTCCCATCAATTGATGATTGCTGCCACTAATAACAGTGAGAGAGTTATCAGCCAGCACCTGCGCTGTAAATAAATAATTAATTAAAAGAAAACAGCGTGGGTTCTCCTGTATTTTTGATAACCAGCCAAGTAAAACTCGCAACTGGGGGCTGCAACCCTCAGCTGTCAGCTTCAGCAAGGCTGGTTATCAAGAATAAAGGGGTCCCCACTCTGTAATTTTTAATTATTTAATTAAATACATTTTAGGAGGTTGCGGCCCCCAGCTCTGTGTTTTGCCCAGCTGGTTATGAAAAATATAGGGGAACCCACGGCAGGTATTTTTACAAATGTTTTCCTTAAACCTATGCTTTCTTTAACCCCTTTCTGACCTCGGACGCGATAGTACGTCCAAGGTCAGAAGCCCCGCTTTGATGTGGGCTCCGGCGGTGAGCCTGCATCAAAGCCGGGACATGTCAGCTGTTCTGAACAGCTGACATGTGCCCGTAATAGGAGCGGGCAGAATCGCAATCTGCCCGCACCTATTAACTAGTTAAATGCCGCTGTCAAACGCAGACAGCGGCATTTAGCTACCGCATCCGGCCGGGCGGCCAGAAATGATGGCATCGCCGACCCCGTCACATGATCGGAAGTCGGCGATGCTTCAGTATTGTAACCATAGAGGTCCTTGAGACCTCTATGGTTACTGATCGCCGGTAGCTGTGAGCGCCACCCAGAATGCTGTAGATAAGCCCCTGATGCCGGTGGGCTTACCTCACCCACGATTTTCGGGGTGACAGGTTCCCTTTAACTAATTTTAATGTTCATGAGTCCACGATCAAGCAGATACTGGATAACAATGATATGTATACCAAGATTACAAGTATAAAGCCCTGCTCTCCAAAAAAAATATTGCCACCCATCAACAGTTTGCAAAAGATCACCTGGGTAACACGGAAGGTTTTTGGAACAGTGTTTTGTGGGCGAAGGAGACTAAAATAGTCGCCTTGAGCCACTGGATGCACGCCGGTACATCATCTACTGCAGTTACGCTGCTTTTCCCATATGCCATACTGGCAGGTGGCATATTATGTGCATTACTAATCATATACAGACTTCCTTGAGGAAGGCAGAGTGTGCTGAAACGTTGGAATTTTGATGTCTGTTATTTTGTTACCGGCTGCCTACTAATAAATCTATCCTTTTTGAGAGAAAAAATTTGTGGACTTGTTGAGTGCCGAAGGTTATTCTTCTTGTGTTTTGGCTTTTTTCCATTGAGCACCACTTAACTTGATGAGTGCACCACTTTTGACCTTGTTAAAATAGAGATTGCCATCATCGATGGAAATTTTATTTTTCATGAGTAGAATTTCAAGAGAATGTGGGTTATGCAGCACGTAAGTCGGTCTGCAAAATAGTGGTTAAGGAAGAATAAAGTTAATGTTCTGGAATGGCCAAGTCAATCTACTAACCTTGATCCTACAGAAATATGGTAGAAGGACCTGAAGCTAGCAGTTCATGGGCAAAAACCAAAATAAATTGTGGTTTTATAAGGAAGAATGGGCTTAAATTACTCCATGTGCAGGACTAATCAACAATTACTGGAGGTGTTTAGATGCAATTATCTGTCACATGAACTACTGAAAGAAAATGCTCATAAACTTTTATCACTCACAGACATTTGATATTGGATCACTTTCCTCAATAAAAAATTAAAGTCTACAATTTTTGAATCATTCGCTTTATTTGTCTCTTTTTATCTATTTTTAGTAGGTGAAAATCTGATGCAGTCTTAGGTCATATTCATGCACAAATATGGAATTTTCGGGAAAGGTTCACAAACATTCAAGCACCACTGTATATACTCCATATCATTCTTTAGTATTCGCTATAAAGTTGCAATATAAATTCTGTTGGAATGTGCTTTAGGCAATATGCATAAAGTATATGCGCCTCTATGTGCCCTTATTAATCATCCTATTGTTAGTGCTAACATTTGATTGACATTTGGACCTAACATATAAATGACTAACTGATCACTGGTGACTTAGCATTACAAAAAGTAATCACCTGGAGGATTCAAGGTCTGTTCTTCATGTATTCTGTGCACAGAGATTTGAACTCACCCAGAGCACCGAGGCTTCTCATTACTGGGCTGACATTTTTCATTGACATTTGACATACCAGGTTTTGTTGCAATAGGGTTCGACTGTAATTGTCTACTCAGCATAGGTGATGACTAAGGAAACACATCAACCATATGTCTATAGTATCTCCTACTATGCTTCTACTGCTATAGTTTCACATTGACAGCATTTTTATTGTTTGTCTTTAATCTTCCCTTTCATAATTGGCTAGAATTCCCACACCATATAGTAATGAATGTGAAAATTTATTTTGTTTCAATATCTTAAAATATAAAAAATGTTGCATATTTAGAAAAATGATAAGATTTCTATGTATATATATATATACACCGTATACACTCGAGTATAAGCCGACCCGAGTATAAGCCGACCCCCCTAATTTTGCCACAAAAAACTGGGAAAACTTATTGACTCGAGTATAAGCCTAGAGTGGAAAATGGAGCAGCTATCGGTTAATGTCAAAAATAAAAATAGATACCAATAAAAGTAAAATTAATTGAGACATCAGTAGGTTAAGTGTTTTTGAATATCCATATTGAATCAGGAGCCCCATATAATGCTCCATACAGTTCATTATTGCCCCATAGATGCTCCATATAAAGCTGTGCCCCATATAAAATGCTCTGCACCATTCATTATTGCCCCATAGCTGCCATATAGTGCTCTGCACCGTTCATTATTGTTCCATACAATTGCCATATAGTGCTCTGCACCGTTCATTTTTGTCCCATAGCTGTGCCATATCGTGCTCTGCACCATTCATTATTGCCCCATAGCTGTGCCATATAGTGCTCTGCACCGTTCATTATTGCCCCATAGCTGTGCAATATAGTGCTCTGCACCGTTCATTATTGCCCCATAGCTGTGCCATATAGTGCTCTGCACCGTTCATTATTGTTCCATACAATTGCCATATAGTGCTCTGCACCGTTCATTTTTGTCCCATAGCTGTGCCATATCGTGCTCTGCACCATTCATTATTGCCCCATAGCTGTGCCATATAGTGCTCTGCACCATTCATTATTGCCCCATAGCTGTGCCATATAGTGCTCTGCACCGTTCATTATTGCCCCATAGCTGTGCCATATAGTGCTCTGCACCGTTCGTTATTGCCCCATAGCTGTGCCATATAGTGCTCTGCACCGTTCATATTGTCCCATAGCTGTGCCATATAGTGCTCTGCACCGTTCATTATTGTCCCATAGCTGTGCCATATAGTGCTCTGCACCGTTCATTATTGCCCCATAGCTGTGCCATATAGTGCTCTGCACCGTTCATTATTGCCCCATAGCTGTGCCATATAGTGCTCTGTACCGTTCATTATTGCCCCATAGCTGTGCCATATAGTGCTCTGCACAGTTCATTATTGCCCCATAGCTGTGCCATATAGTGCTCTACACCGTTCATTATTGTCCCATAGCTGTGCCATATAGTGCTCTGCACCGTTCATTATTGCCCCATAGCTGTGCCATATAGTGCTCTGCACCGTTCATTATTGTCCCATAGCTGTGCCATATAGTGCTCTGCACCGTACATTATTGCCCCATAGCTGTGCCATATAGTGCTCTGCAACGTTCATTATTGCCCCATAGCTGTGCCATATAGTGCTCTGCACCGTTCATATTGTCCCATAGCTGTGCCATATAGTGCTCTGCACCGTTCACTATTGTCCCATAGCTGTGCCATATAGTGCTCTGCACAGTTCATTATTGCCCCATAGCTGTGCCATATAGTGCCCTGCACCGTTCATTATTGTCCCATAGCTGTGCCATATAGTGCTCTGTACCGTTCATTATTGCCCCATAGCTGTGCCATATAGTGCTCTGCACAGTTCATTATTGCCCCATAGCTGTGCCATATAGTACTCTGCACCATTCATTATTGCCCCATAGCTGTGCAATATAGTGCTCTGCACAGTTCATTATTGCCCCATAGCTCTGCCATATAGTGCTCTGCTCTGTTCATTATTGTCCCATAGCTGTGCCATATAGTGCTCTGCACAGTTCATTATTGCCTCATAGCTGTGCCATATAGTGCTCTGCACTGTTCATTATTGTCCCATAGCTGTGCCATATAGTGCTCTGCACAGTTCATTATTGTCCCATAGCTGTGCCATATAGTGCTCTGCACAGTTCATTATTGTCCCATAGCTGTGCCATATAGTGCTCTGCACAGTTCTTTATTGCCCCATAGCTGTGCCATATAGTGCTCTGCACCGTTCATTATTGTCCCATAGCTGTGCCATATAGTGCTCTGCACAGTTCATTATTGCCCCATAGCTGTGCCATATAGTGCTCTGCACAGTTCATTATTGTCCCATAGCTGTGCCATATAGTGCTCTGCTCCGTACATTATTGCCCCATAGCTGTGCCATAGAGTGCTCTGCACAGTTCATTATTGCCCCATAGCTGTGCCATAGAGTGCTCTGCACAGTTCATTATTGCCCCATAGCTGTGCCATATAGTGCTCTGCACAGTTCATTATTGCCCCATAGCTGTGCCATATAGTGCTCTGCACCGTTCATTATTGTCCCATAGCTGTGCCATATAGTGCTCTGCACCGTTCATTATTGTCCCATAGCTGTGCCATATAGTGCTCTGCACCGTTCATTATTGTCCCATAGCTGTGCCATATAGTGCTCTGCACAGTTCATTATTGCCCCATAGCTGTGCCATATAGTGCTCTGCACCGTTCATTATTGTCCCATAGCTGTGCCATATAGTGCTCTGCACCGTTCATTATTGCCCCATAGCTGTGCCATATAGTGCTCTGCACCGTTCATTATTGTCCCATAGCTGTGCCATATAGTGCTCTGCACAGTTCATTATTGCCCCATAGCTGTGCCATATAGTGCTCTGCACAGTTCATTATTGCCCCATAGCTGTGCCATATAGTGCTCTGCACCGTTCATTATTGTCCCATAGCTGTGCCATATAGTGCTCTGCACCGTTCATTATTGCCCCATAGCTGTGCCATATAGTGCTCTGCACCGTTCATTATTGCCCCATAGCTGTGCCATATAGTGTTCTGTACCGTTCATTATTGCCCCATAGCTGTGCCATATAGTGCTCTGCACAGTTCATTATTGCCCCATAGCTGTGCCATATAGTGCTCTGCGCCGTTCATTATTGCCCCATAGCTGTGCCATATAGTGCTCTGCACAGTTCATATTGTCCCATAGCTGTGCCATATAGTGCTCTGCACCGTTCATTATTGTCCCATAGCTGTGCCATATAGTGCTCTGCACAGTTCATTATTGCCCCATAGCTGTGCCATATAGTGCCCTGCACCGTTCATTATTGTCCCATAGCTGTGCCATATAGGGCTCTGCACCGTTCATTCTTGCCCCATAGCTGTGCCATGTAGTGCTCTCCACCATTCATTCTTGCCCCATAGCTGTGCCATATAGTGCTCTGCTCTGTTCATTATTGCCCCATAGCTGTGCCATATAGTGCTCTGCACCGTTCATTATTGCCCCATAGCTGTGCCATATAGTGCTCTGCACCGTTCATTATTGTCCCATAGCTGTGCAATATAGTGCTCTGCACCGTTCATTCTTGCCCCATAGCTGTGCCCTATAGTGCTCTCCACCATTCATTCTTGCCCCATAGCTGTGCCATATAGTGCTCTGCTCTGTTCATTATTGCCCCATAGCTGTGCCATATAGTGCTCTGCACCGTTCATTATTGCCCCATAGCTGTGCCATATAGTGTTCTGCACCTTTCATTTTTGTCCCATAGCTGTGCCATATAGTGCTTTGCAACGTTCATTATTGCCCCTTAGCTCTGCCATATAGTGCTCTGCACCGTTCATTATTGCTCCATAGCTGTGCCATATAGTGCTCTGCACCGTTCATTTTTGTCCCATTGATGTACCATAGAAAGCTGTGCCATTGCTGCTGCTGCTGCAATAAAAAAAAAATGCCATACTCACCTTTCTTGCTTGCAGCTCCCGGGGTCCGGTCCCGGCATCTCTCCGCACTGACTGGTCAGGCAGAGGGCGCCGCGCACACTATATGCGTCATCCCGCCCTCTGACCTGCACAGTCAGTGCGGAGAGACGCCGGGAAGATGGAGCGGCGCCGGGAAGATGGAGCGACGCCCGGCGTGTGGAACGGGGATAGGTGAATATGCGATACTTACCTGCTCCCGGCGTCCCGCTCCTTCCCCCGGACAGCTGGTCTTCGGTGCCGCAGCCTCTTCCTCTATCAGCGGTCACCATTACCGCTGATTAGAGAAATGAATATGCGGCTCCACCCCTATGGGAGTGGAGTCCATATTCATTTTTCTAATGAGCGGTCCCACGTGACCGCTGAAGAGGGGAAGAGCTGCGGCACCCGGAGACAGTGTGACGGCAGGGGGAGCGCCAGGATCGCCGGGACTAGGTGAGTTTGCCTCAGCGCCCTCTCCCCCTCACCCGCCGACTCTGCCACCCACGTGACTCGAATATAAGCCGAGAGGGGCACTTTCAGCCCAAAAATTTGGGCTGAAAATCTCGGCTTATACTCGAGTATATACGGTATATATATATATATATATATATATATATATATACAGTGGCATGTAATTACTGCTATTGTGAACAGATAAGCAAGTTGAAGATGAAATGGTGTTATAGCATAGTGGTTAAAGCATACAACCACCAACTTGGGAGACAGGGGTTCAAAGTTAGTAGTCTTGCCCAAGGACTAGTGGTCCTTAGGCAAGACTACTAACACAATAGTGTCTACCTCAATAAACATGAGAGCATCACGAGCAAAGAGAGTCATGCCGGCTCATACGTGGTCCGCGTCAGATGTTGAGTAACCAGGACAATCTGATGATAAATGGGCTAATTGAACAACCCATACATGTACAAGGCAAGAAAACTTGAATCTGACAAAATGCTACTATAACAGCAGACAAAATGAGAGAGGATATATGAAGCGTATGAGGAAGATCAGGATGGATACAAGACTTGCATGTCCACTTACTGAGTATCAACTAGTCACCCAAAATTTCAATGGCATAAAGAGAAAGCTGCTATCATGACTTGAGATGGATCAACTGCACTGCAGATCCACCCCATATGAAGACCTAGAAGAAGAACATGTGCAACCCCCTGAAGATCCTGATCCAATCTTGCAAATAGAAAGCACAGCAGCTGATCTGAAACAGAAGATCTTAGATAAATTAAATACCATCAATATCAGAGATCGACTGCCAAAGCTCAGCAAAGAAACACCACCAGATAGTATGCTTGAAGATGCCAATAGAGCACTTGCCTCAATACCTACCACCACCATAACTCAAACTAATAAACTGATCTATGCTACTGCCTCAGCAATCATGAAAATGCTTGCCTATACAAGAACAACAGAAGTACATGCCCCCTTTGGAAAATAAGACTGGACACAAAGATCAAGGTGACACAAAGGAAAGTAAGTCAACTAACAGAAATACAAAAGGGTGTAAAGTTCAAGAATAAGACCAAGCTGGACAAGTACAAGGCCTGACCCCAACTGAAGCCTTAGAGACTGCTAAACAAAGGCTCATAACTAGTGTTGAGCATTCCGATACCGCAAGTATCGGGTATCGGCCGATATTTGCGGTATCGGAATTCCGATACCGAATTCCGATACTTCCCGCGTATCGAATACCGGAATCGGAAGTTCCCAGAATTCAAACTGAACGCAGCAGCCAATGAGGAATGATTGGAAGTGTGGGCACATCCTGTTTAGCATGGTGGGCATGTAAGTACTGGCAAGGCTGTGATTGGCTGCTGAAATGATGTCACTCTGCACTATAAAAAACGCTGCCGCCATTTTGAGCTCACTCTGCTGTGATTTCAATTAGGGACAGGACGCTGTGTTCTAACTGAGGGCCAGTCGAGCTAGCTAATTGCTTTATTTTCCTTTCCAAAGGCTAATTTAGCAAAACGCTGTGTGTTCTTCACTGTTCACCTTCCTCTTGCCTTGCAGCGCTGTTTTAACAGCGTTCTGCAAGGTCTCTCTGTGTGTGTGTGTGTGTAGCTCACTCTGTAGTCTGTGTGCAGCCATATACCCGGTTGTATTCAGCTCAGGGGGGGGTTCACACTGCCTCACACAGTTGTCCTTTTTTGCTCATAGTGCAGCCTGCTGCACATTTTTTCTCAAATTTCCTATTAGTGTTTTTCCACCCGTCTCCAGCTAAATTGTGGAAAAACGCTACATAGGATAACCTAGAGGGGGGTTTTTGGGCCTTGCAGCGCCGTTTACGGCTGTCTGCACGGTCTCCGTGTGAGCCCAGCTCGCCCTGTAGTCTGTGTGCAGCCATAGCCGGTTGGATTCAGCTCAGGGTTCGTTACTGCCTCATACCTTGAGAAAAATTTTCCTTTTTTTCAAATAGTGCAGCCTGTTTAAAATTTAAAAAAAAAATTCCTATTAGTGTTTTTCCACCCGTCTCCAGCTAAATTGTGGAAAAACACTACATAGGATAACCTAGAGGGTTTTTTTTTGGGCCTTGCAGCGCCGTTTACGGCTGTCTGCACGGTCTCTGTGTGAGCGCAGCCCGCCCTGTAGTCTGTGTGCAGCCATAGCCGGTTGGATTCAGCTCAGGGTGCGTTACTGCCTCATACCTTGAAAAAAAATTTCATTTTTTTCAAATAGTGCAGCCAGTTTAAAATTAAAAAAAAAAATTTCCGATTAGTGTTTTTCCACCCGTCTCCAGCTAAATTGTGGAAAAACACTACATAGGATAACCTAGAGGGGGGTTTTTGGGCCTTGCAGCGCCGTTTACGGCTGTCTGCACGGTCTCCGTGTGAGCCCAGCTCGCCCTGTAGTCTGTGTGCAGCCATAGCCGGTTGGATTCAGCTCAGGGTTCGTTACTGCCTCATACCTTGAGAAAAATTTTCCTTTTTTTCAAATAGTGCAGCCTGTTTAAAATTTTAAAAAAAAATTCCTATTAGTGTTTTTCCACCCGTCTCCAGCTAAATTGTGGAAAAACACTACATAGGATAACCTAGAGGGGTTTTTTTTGGGCCTTGCAGCGCCGTTTACGGCTGTCTGCACGGTCTCTGTGTGAGCGCAGCTCGCCCTGTAGTCTGTGTGCAGCCATAGCCGGTTGGATTCAGCTCAGGGTGCGTTACTGCCTCATACCTTGAAAAAAAATTTACTTTTTTTCAAATAGTGCAGCCTGTTTAAACTTTAAAAAAAAAATTTCCTATTAGTGTTTTTCCACCCGTCTCCAGCTAAATTGTGGAAAAACACTACATAGGCTAACCTAGAGGGGTTTTTTTGGGCCTTGCAGCGCTGTTTACGGCTGTCTGCACGGTCTCTGTGTGAGCGCAGCCCGCCCTGTAGTCTGTGTGCAGCCATAGCCGGTTGGATTCAGCTCAGGGTGCGTTACTGCCTCATACCTTGAAAAAAAATTTCATTTTTTTCAAATAGTGCAGCCAGTTTAAAATTAAAAAAAAAAATTTCCTATTAGTGTTTTTCCACCCGTCTCCAGCTAAATTGTGGAAAAACACTACATAGGATAACCTAGAGGGTGTTTATTGGGCCTTGCAGCGCCGTTTACGGCTGTCTGCACGGTCTCTGTGTGAGCGCAGCTCGCCCTGTAGTCTGTGTGCAGCCATAGCCGGTTGGATTCAGCTCAGGATGGGTTACTGCCTCATAACTTGAAAAAAAATTTCCTTTTTTTCAAATAGTGCAGCCTGTTTAAAATTTAAAAAAAAAATTCCCTATTAGTGTCTTTCCACCCGTCTCCAGCTAAATAGTGGAAAAACACTAAATAGGATAACCTAGAGGAGGTTTTTTGGGCCTTGCAGCGCCGTTTACGGCTGTCTGCACGGTCTCCGTGTGATTTAAACTAGCTCTGTAGCCCGATCTGCAAAAAAAAAAAAGTAAAGTTCACCAAACACAACTTAACACTTGTGTAGGCCACATTTGAAAAATAATAAAGTTTAGTCCACACTTTACAACATTAGTGTTTCTTACACCTGTTAGGAGGAGCATTTCAGGAATAAGCACACTAAGGCCTTAGTACTTTTCTGCTTATCTTTATCTGTCAACCAAGATGAAGAGGGCAGGGAGTAAGGCACGTGGGCGTGGGCGCGGAGCAGGGAGAGGAGCAGGGAGAGGACGTGGTGATTCTGTGCTTGCTGCGGGCGGCGGTGACTCGTCGTCACTCAGTTTCAGCAGGGAACAGTCCTTCATGCGCAGCTTTGTCGGAGAGCGCCGTGCACGGCATCGACTTCAGTTAGTGCTACATGTTCACAGATCGACCAGAAGAAGAATCCAATTTCACCTGTCAGAAGTGTAGACTAGTGGCCCTTTTAGAAGAAAAGGTGCGGGGTCTGGAAGAAAGAATAGCAACTTTGAAACTCATCAAAGAGAATGAAGACTTTCTAGACAGAACAGAAGCATCTCTACTGGTCACAGAAGGTGAAAAAAGTGTCAGAGAACCTCCAAAAGCAGATGAGTGGAAGCATGTGACCAAAAGAAGCAAGAAGACCATGGAGAAATCACCAACCACACAACTGAAGAACCGATATCAAATCTTTGTAGAGGATGAAGATGGCACACCTAAGAATGAAGCAATACCAGCAAGCAAAAAAGAAAAGGGCACACAGCAACAAGTGACAGCAAAAAGTACAGCCAAGAAGCAACGAAGAGTGGTGGTGGTGGGAGACTCACTACTGAGAGGCACAGAAGCAGTCATCTGCAGACCGGACATAACTGCAAGAGAAGTATGCTGCCTTCCAGGTGCGATGATCAAGGATGTGACCGATAGGATACCAAAGCTCTTCAGCTCCAAGGACGTCCACCCATTTCTTCTGATACATGTTGGCACCAATGACACGGCAAGGAAGGACCTACCGACAATCTGCAAGGACTTTGAAGAGTTGGGGAAGAAAGTAAAGGAACTGGATGCACAGGTAGTTTTTTCTTCTATCCTTCCAGTAGACGGGCATGGCACCAGGAGATGGAACAGGATCCTTGATGCAAACAACTGGCTAAGACGATGGTGCAGACAACAAGGATTTGGATTCCTGGACCACGGTGTGAATTATTGGTATGATGGACTCCTCGCCAGAGACGGACTACACCTCAACAAACCTGGGAAACACACATTCGCCAGAAGACTCGCTACACTCATCAGGAGGGCGTTAAACTAGAAGAAGAGGGGACGGGAAGAAAAACATTAGACTCGAACAAAGACGACCCAGGAAAACATACTCTGAAGGGAGGTAAGAACATTTCTAAAACAATCCACAGTGAGGAGATTGGAACAAAACAAAATCCTCTAAACTGCATGCTCGCAAACGCCAGAAGCCTGACAAACAAGATGGAAGAACTAGAAGCAGAAATATCTACAGGTAACTTTGACATAGTGGGAATAACCGAGACATGGTTAGATGAAAGCTATGACTGCGCAGTTAACTTACAGGGTTACAGTCTGTTTAGAAAGGATCGTAAAAATCGGAGAGGAGGAGGGGTTTGTCTCTATGTAAAGTTTTGTCTAAAGTCCACTTTAAGGGAGGATATTAGCGAAGGGAATGAGGATGTCGAGTCCATATGGGTTGAAATTCATGGAGGGAAAAATGGTAACAAAATTCTCATTGGGGTCTGTTACAAACCCCCAAATATAACAGAAAGCATGGAAAGTCTACTTCTAAAGCAGATAGATGAAGCTGCAACCCATAATGAGGTCCTGGTTATGGGTGACTTTAACTACCCGGATATTAACTGGGAAACAGAAACCTGTGAAACCCATAAAGGCAACAGGTTTCTGCTAATAACCAAGAAAAATTATCTTTCACAATTGGTGCAGAATCCAACCAGAGGAGCAGCACTTTTAGACCTAATACTATCTAATAGACCTGACAGAATAACAAATCTGCAGGTGGTCGGGCATCTAGGAAATAGCGACCACAATATTGTACAGTTTCACCTGTCTTTCACTAGGGGGACTTGTCAGGGAGTCACAAAAACATTGAACTTTAGGAAGGCAAAGTTTGAACAGCTTAGAGATGCCCTTAATCTGGTAGACTGGGACAATATCCTCAGAAATAAGAATACAGATAATAAATGGGAAATGTTTAAGAACATCCTAAATAGGCAGTGTAAGCGGTTTATACCTTGTGGGAATAAAAGGACTAGAAATAGGAAAAACCCAATGTGGCTAAACAAAGAAGTAAGACAGGCAATTAACAGTAAAAAGAAAGCATTTGCACTACTAAAGCAGGATGGCACCATTGAAGCTCTAAAAAACTATAGGGAGAAAAATACTTTATCTAAAAAACTAATTAAAGCTGCCAAAAAGGAAACAGAGAAGCACATTGCTAAGGAGAGTAAAACTAATCCCAAACTGTTCTTCAACTATATCAATAGTAAAAGAATAAAAACTGAAAATGTAGGCCCCTTAAAAAATAGTGAGGAAAGAATGGTTGTAGATGACGAGGAAAAAGCTAACATATTAAACACCTTCTTCTCCACGGTATTCACGGTGGAAAATGAAATGCTAGGTGAAATCCCAAGAAACAATGAAAACCCTATATTAAGGGTCACCAATCTAACCCAAGAAGAGGTGCGAAATCGGCTAAATAAGATTAAAATAGATAAATCTCCGGGTCCGGATGGCATACACCCACGAGTACTAAGAGAACTAAGTAATGTAATAGATAAACCATTATTTCTTATTTTTAGTGACTCTATAGCGACAGGGTCTGTTCCGCAGGACTGGCGCATAGCAAATGTGGTGCCAATATTCAAAAAGGGCTCTAAAAGTGAACCTGGAAATTATAGGCCAGTAAGTCTAACCTCTATTGTTGGTAAAATATTTGAAGGGTTTCTGAGGGATGTTATTCTGGATTATCTCAATGAGAATAACTGTTTAACTCCATATCAGCATGGGTTTATGAGAAATCGCTCCTGTCAAACCAATCTAATCAGTTTTTATGAAGAGGTAAGCTATAGGCTGGACCACGGTGAGTCATTGGACGTGGTATATCTCGATTTTTCCAAAGCGTTTGATACCGTGCCGCACAAGAGGTTGGTACACAAAATGAGAATGCTTGGTCTGGGGGAAAATGTGTGTAAATGGGTTAGTAACTGGCTTAGTGATAGAAAGCAGAGGGTGGTTATAAATGGTATAGTCTCTAACTGGGTCGCTGTGACCAGTGGGGTACCGCAGGGGTCAGTATTGGGACCTGTTCTCTTCAACATATTCATTAATGATCTGGTAGAAGGTTTACACAGTAAAATATCGATATTTGCAGATGATACAAAACTATGTAAAGCAGTTAATACAAGAGAAGATAGTATTCTGCTACAGATGGATCTGGATAAGTTGGAAACTTGGGCTGAAAGGTGGCAGATGAGGTTTAACAATGATAAATGTAAGGTTATACACATGGGAAGAGGGAATCAATATCACCATTACACACTGAACGGGAAACCACTGGGTAAATCTGACAGGGAGAAGGACTTGGGGATCCTAGTTAATGATAAACTTACCTGGAGCAGCCAGTGCCAGGCAGCAGCTGCCAAGGCAAACAGGATCATGGGGTGCATTAAAAGAGGTCTGGATACACATGATGAGAGCATTATACTGCCTCTGTACAAATCCCTAGTTAGACCGCACATGGAGTACTGTGTCCAGTTTTGGGCACCGGTGCTCAGGAAGGATATAATGGAACTAGAGAGAGTACAAAGGAGGGCAACAAAATTAATAAAGGGGATGGGAGAACTACAATACCCAGATAGATTAGCGAAATTAGGATTATTTAGTCTAGAAAAAAGACGACTGAGGGGCGATCTAATAACCATGTATAAGTATATAAGGGGACAATACAAATATCTCGCTGAGGATCTGTTTATACCAAGGAAGGTGACGGGCACAAGGGGGCATTCTTTGCGTCTGGAGGAGAGAAGGTTTTTCCACCAACATAGAAGAGGATTCTTTACTGTTAGGGCAGTGAGAATCTGGAATTGCTTGCCTGAGGAGGTGGTGATGGCGAACTCAGTCGAGGGGTTCAAGAGAGGCCTGGATGTCTTCCTGGAGCAGAACAATATTGTATCATACAATTATTAGGTTCTGTAGAAGGACGTAGATCTGGGTATTTATTATGATGGAATATAGGCTGAACTGGATGGACAAATGTCTTTTTTCGGCCTTACTAACTATGTTACTATGTTACTATGTTACTATGTTACCTGTAAAGGGGTAGCTAAATCATACTGAAGTTATAGCTCACCGTGTAATTTGTGTGACAGCAACAAATACCGTTAGTTTGTTTACGTTTTTAAAACAATGAGGAAGTATGGTGGAAGAGGTCGTGGCCGGGGGCGTTCATTGTCAGCTGGTAATGAGGGTAGTGGTAGTGGTGGAGCATCAGCTGGTCGTGGGAAAAAAATATTGCACCTAAGTCTGGAGCTGTGGAGCCAGGTTCGTCGTCTGGCTACACAAGGCCTCGAACGCTCCCTTTTCTGGGAGTAGGAAAACCGCTTTTAAAGCCGGAGCAGCAAGAGCAAGTTTTGGCTTATCTTGCTGACTCAGCCTCTAGCTCTTTTGCCTCCTCTCGTGAAACTGGTAAATGTCAAAGCAGCGCGTCGTTAGTGGATGTTCACGGTCAGGGACAAGTCGCTTCCTTGTCCTCTTCAGCAAAAACAACAACAGAGAAGAATGCAGCAGGCGACACAACGGGTTACTCCATGGAGCTCTTTACACATACCATCCCTGGCTTAGAAAGTGAAGCAGTTAACAGTCCATGCCCATTACAAGTTGAATCTGACATGGAGTGCACTGATGCACAGCCACAGCCAGACTACTATGCTGGTCCTTTGACTCAGACCACAACATTGCCCTCGCAGGGTGCTGATCAAGAATCAGACCCTGATGAGAGTATGTTGCCCCATCACGAACGCTATACCACCGACCGACACGGTGACACAGACGAAGTTGCACACGAGCTACAAAAAGAGGTAATAGATGACCCAGTTCTTGACCCCGATTGGCAGCCATTGGGGGAACAGGGTGCAGGCGGCAGCAGTTCTGAAGCGGAGGAGGAGGGGCCGCAGCAGGCATCAACATCGCAACAGGTTCCATCTGCCGGGCCCGTATCTTGCCCAAAACGCGTGGCAAAGCTAAAACCTGTTGGAGGACAGCGTGGCCATCCGGTTAAAGCTCAGTCTGCAATGCCTGAAAAGGTATCCGATGCTAGAAAGAGTGCAGTCTGGCATTTTTTTAAACAACATCCAATTGATCAGCGCAAAGTCATCTGTCAAAAATGTTCAACTACCTTAAGCAGAGGACAGAATCTGAAAAGTCTCAATACAAGTTGCATGCATAGACATTTAACCACCATGCATTTGCAAGCCTGGACTAACTACCAAACGTCCCTTAAGGTTGTAGCACCCTCGGCCAATGAAGCTAGTCACCAACGCAACATCCCTTCCGGCAGTGTAGGGCCACCATTTTCCGCACCACCTGCAGTATCTGTGCAGGTTTCTTTGCCAGGCCAAAGCCGTCAGGGTCAGGGAATCACCAGTTTCGTAGTAGGAAACACTGCATCTAGGGCACCGGTGGCAACAATACCATCTCCCACCGTCTCTCAGTCTGCCATGTCCACCGGCACCCCCGCTAGTTCCACGATCTCCAGCTCTCCAGTCCAGCTCACCCTACATGAGACTATGGTTAGAAAAAGGAAGTACTTAGCCTCGCATCCGCGTACACAGGGTTTGAACGCACACATAGCTAGACTAATCTCGTTAGAGATGATGCCCTACCGGTTAGTTGAAAGCGAAGCTTTCAAAGCCCTGATGGACTACGCTGTACCACGCTACGAGCTACCCAGTCGACACTTTTTTTCCAGAAAAGCCATCCCAGCCCTCCACCAGCATGTTAAAGAGCGCATCGTCCATGCACTCAGGCAATCTGTGAGCACAAAGGTGCACCTGACAACAGATGCATGGACCAGTAGGCATGGCCAGGGACGTTACGTGTCCATCACGGCACACTGGGTAAATGTGGTGGATGCAGGGTCCACAGGGGACAGCAAGTTTGGGACAGTTCTGCCTAGCCCACGGTCTAGGAAACAATTGGCTGTAGCCGTTCGCACCCCCTCCTCCTCCTCTTCGTCCTCCTGCAGAAGCGAGAGCTCGTCCACAGACCGCAGTCGCACAACCACTCCATCCGCAGCTGCCACTGTTGCACACCAGGTCTCCCATTATGGGGCAGCTACTGGCAAACGTCAGCAGGCTGTATTGGCTATGAAGTGTTTGGGCGACAACAGACACACCGCGGAAGTTCTGTCCGAGTTCTTGCAGAAAGAAACGCAGTCGTGGCTGGGCACTGTAGATCTTGAGGCAGGCAAGGTAGTGAGTGATAACGGAAGGAATTTCATGGCTGCCATCTCCCTTTCCCAACTGAAACACATTCCTTGCCTGGCTCACACCTTAAACCTGGTGGTGCAGTGCTTCCTGAAAAGTTATCCGGGGTTATCCGACCTGCTCCTCAAAGTGCGTGGACTTTGCTCACATATCCGCCGTTCGCCCGTACACTCCAGCCGTATGCAGACCTATCAGCGCTCTTTGAACCTTCCCCAGCATCGCCTAATCATAGACGTTGCAACAAGGTGGAACTCAACACTGCACATGCTTCAGAGACTGTGTGAACAGAGGCGGGCTGTTATGTTTTTGTGGGAGGATACACATACACGGGCAGGCAGTAGGATGGCAGACATGGAGTTGTCAGGTGTGCAGTGGTCGAAGATTCAAGACATGTGTCAAGTCCTTCAGTGTTTTGAGGAATGCACTCGGCTGGTTAGTGCAGACAACGCCATAATAAGCATGAGCATCCCCCTAATGCGTCTGCTGATGCAAAGTTTGACGCACATAAAGGATCAGGCGTCTGCAGCTGAGGAAGAGGAAAGCCTTGATGACAGTCAGCCATTGTCTGGCCAGGGCAGTGTACAGGACGAGGTAGCGGGCGAAGAGGAGGAGGAGGACGAGGAGGATGATGGGGATGATTATATTTTTAATGAGGAAGCTTTTCCGGGGCCACTGGAAATTGGTGGCGCGGCAAGGCCGGGTTCTGGTTTTTTGAGGGACACAAGTGACGTTGATTTGCCTGAAACTGCCCCTCAACCAAGCACAACCGCAGATTTGAGAACTGGAACTTTGGCCCACATGGCGGATTATGCCTTACGTATCCTCAAAAGGGACACACGCATAACTAAAATGATGAATGATGACGATTACTGGTTGGCCTGCCTCCTTGATCCTCGCTATAAAGGCAAATTGCAAAATATAATGCCACATGAGAACTTGGAACTAATATTAGCAACCAAACAATCAACTCTTGTTGACCGTTTGCTTCTGGCATTCCCTGCACACAGCGCCCGTGATCGTTCTCACACGAGCTGCAGGGGCCAGCAGACCAGAGGAGTTAGAGGGGCAGAAATCAGAAGTGGCGTTAGCCAGAGGGGTTTTCTGACCAGGTTGTGGAGTGATTTTGCTATGACCGCAGACAGGACAGGTACTGCAGCATCAATTCAAAGTGACAGGAGACAACATTTGTCCAGTATGGTTACAAACTATTTTTCATCCCTTATCGATGTTCTCCCTCAACCGTCATTCCCATTTGATTACTGGGCATCAAAATTAGACACCTGGCCAGAATTGGCAGAATATGCATTGCAGGAGCTTGCTTGCCCGGCAGCTAGTGTCCTATCAGAAAGAGTATTCAGTGCTGCAGGTTCAATACTAACAGAAAAAAGGACTCGTCTGGCTACCCAAAATGTAGATGATCTAACCTTCATTAAAATGAACCACAACTGGATTTCGAAATCTTTTGCCCCACCTTGCCCGGCTGACACCTAGCTTTCCAATGAAAAGGTCTTGCCTGTGGACTATTCTGAATGCCTTTTCCAATCTCGTAATTTTCTGCACCTGATTGTCCAGCATACGACATGTTTACACCTCACTAAATGGCCAAACTCCCCACACGGGGCCGTGGTATCGACACTTGGCGACAGCACCCGTGAGAGTGCAGTTTGTCTGAAGAGGTGGGTGAGCCCGCTTTTGGTCGACGGCACTGCCACTGGGTCCCTCCTAGTACAATAAAGTGTCTCTGGCGGTGGTGGTGCGCACCCAACGTCAGACACACCGTTGTAATATGAGGGGCCCTGGGCCTGTACCGCCGGCCACAAGACAGTTTCCCCCCACCCCAGCTCAAACAGTGCTCTACCACTTGCAAAATTATCTCACAGCTCCACCAATGTTTAGTCTATGCGCTGACATCCTTCAATGCCTGCCACTGACAATACCATTGTATTGACATTTTTGTTATGTTAGGCCTTCGATGCCTGTCTGTGGTCACTCCTTCCACTAGGCCTCCACTGACCACACCACTGCTGCCCGTGTACCCCTGGAACCAATTTAAAATTGCCTACAGCCATGTGTTATTATTTTAGGCCTTCGATGCCTGTCTGCGGTCACTCCTTCCACTAGGCCTCCACTGACCACACCACTGCTGCCCGTGTACCCCTGTAACCAATTTAGAATTGCCTACAGCCATGTGTTATTATTTTAGGCCTTCGATGCCTGTCTGCGGTCACTCCTTCCACTAGGCCTCCACTGACCACACCACTGCTGCCCGTGTACCCCTGGAACCAATTTAAAATTGCCTACAGCCATGTGTTATTATTTTAGGCCTTCGATGCCTGTCTGCGGTCACTCCTTCCACTAGGCCTCCACTGACCACACCACTGCTGCCCGTGTACCCCTGGAACCAATTTAAAATTGCCTACAGCCATGTGTTATTATTTTAGGCCTTCGATGCCTGTCTGCGGTCACTCCTTCCACTAGGCCTCCACTGACCACACCACTGCTGCCCGTGTACCCCTGGAACCAATTTAAAATTGCCTACAGCCATGTGTTATTATTTTAGGCCTTCGATGCCTGTCTGCGGTCACTCCTTCCACTAGACCTCCACTGACCACACCACTGCTGCCCGTGTACCCCTGGAACCAATTTAAAATTGCCTACAGCCATGTGTTATTATTTTAGGCCTTCGATGCCTGTCTGCGGTCACTCCTTCCACTAGGCCTCCACTGACCACACCACTGCTGCCCGTGTACCCCTGGAACCAATTTAAAATTGCCTACAGCCAGCCCAATTTTTTTATTTTAGGCCTTCGATGCCTGTCTGCGGTCCATTCTTTCAACTACTACTACACTGACCAGGGCACTGCTGCCCGTGTACCCCTGGAACCAATTTAAAATTGCCTACAGCCATGTGTTATTATTTTAGGCCTTCGATGCCTGTCTGCGGTCACTCCTTCCACTAGGCCTCCACTGACCACACCACTGCTGCCCGTGTACCCCTGGAACCAATTTAAAATTGCCTACAGCCAGCCCAATTTTTTTATTTTAGGCCTTCGATGCCTGTCTGCGGTCCATTCTTTCAACTACTACTACACTGACCAGGGCACTGCTGCCTGTGTACCCCTGGAACCAATTTAAAATTGCCTACAGCCATGTGTTATTATTTTAGGCCTTCGATGCCTGTCTGCGGTCACTCCTTCCACTAGGCCTCCACTGACCACACCACTGCTGCCCGTGTACCCCTGGAACCAATTTAAAATTGCCTACAGCCATGTGTTATTATTTTAGGCCTTCGATGCCTGTCTGCGGTCACTCCTTCCACTAGGCCTCCACTGACCACACCACTGCTGCCCGTGTACCCCTGGAACCAATTTAAAATTGCCTACAGCCATGTGTTATTATTTTAGGCCTTCGATGCCTGTCTGCGGTCACTCCTTCCACTAGGCCTCCACTGACCACACCACTGCTGCCCGTGTACCCCTGGAACCAATTTAAAATTGCCTACAGCCATGTGTTATTATTTTAGGCCTTCGATGCCTGTCTGCGGTCACTCCTTCCACTAGGCCTCCACTGACCACACCACTGCTGCCCGTGTACCCCTGGAACCAATTTAAAATTGCCTACAGCCATGTGTTATTATTTTAGGCCTTCGATGCCTGTCTGCGGTCACTCCTTCCACTAGACCTCCACTGACCACACCACTGCTGCCCGTGTACCCCTGGAACCAATTTAAAATTGCCTACAGCCATGTGTTATTATTTTAGGCCTTCGATGCCTGTCTGCGGTCACTCCTTCCACTAGGCCTCCACTGACCACACCACTGCTGCCCGTGTACCCCTGGAACCAATTTAAAATTGCCTACAGCCAGCCCAATTTTTTTATTTTAGGCCTTCGATGCCTGTCTGCGGTCCATTCTTTCAACTACTACTACACTGACCAGGGCACTGCTGCCCGTGTACCCCTGGAACCAATTTAAAATTGCCTACAGCCATGTGTTATTATTTTAGGCCTTCGATGCCTGTCTGCGGTCACTCCTTCCACTAGGCCTCCACTGACCACACCACTGCTGCCCGTGTACCCCTGGAACCAATTTAAAATTGCCTACAGCCAGCCCAATTTTTTTATTTTAGGCCTTCGATGCCTGTCTGCGGTCCATTCTTTCAACTACTACTACACTGACCAGGGCACTGCTGCCTGTGTACCCCTGGAACCAATTTAAAATTGCCTACAGCCATGTGTTATTATTTTAGGCCTTCGATGCCTGTCTGCGGTCACTCCTTCCACTAGGCCTCCACTGACCACACCACTGCTGCCCGTGTACCCCTGGAACCAACATCAGAAAATATAAAAATAAGTATTTTGCTTATAAAAAAGAAAATACTGGAGAGATATCAAATGCAGACATTTTAACATTAAAAACAAACACATACAACAAAAATCTGGTACAGTACTAAAAATGGCCACCAGCTACAATAACTTTCTCCTGCAAGTAGTTAACTGAAAGGTTTTTTCAATTTTAAACACAGATATGGCATCCGCCGAGTGTTGTCCTGTCGCGTCTTCTTTATATTATTGCCAAGAAGATGCAAAACAATGAAAATAATAAAATCATTATTTACCAAAAAAATAGTGTAAGTCAAAACCACATTGCAAATAAACATTCATTACAAATAAAGAAGCAGGGCGCGTCCGAGGGTGAGTATATACCTAATAAGAATATAATCACCCTCGGACGCGCCCTGCTTCTTTCTGACAGCCTTCCTTCCTAAGAATCAGCCCTTCCGTGGTGTAGAGAGAGGGTTTGTTACACTCCAAGGTGTTCCCCAGGTTGCCTTTCCTGAGCTTCGATCTTCCGGCTCTCGTTTAGTAGTTGTTGGAAACTACGCTGCATTGGGCCTACAAATTGGGTATGGGGTGTAGAGAGATGGTGTGTTCCTCTCCAAGGTGTTCACCAGGTTGCCTTTCCTGAGCTTCGATCTTCCGGCTCTCGTTTAGTAGTTGTTGGAAACTACGCTGCATTAGGCCTACAAATTGGGTATGGGGTGTAGAGAGATGGTGTGTTCCACTCCAAGGTGTTTTCCAGGTTGCCTTTCCTGAGCTTCGATCTTCCGGCTCTCGTTTAGTAGTTCTTGGAAACTACACTGCATTAGGCCTACAAATTGGGTATGGGGTGTAGAGAGATGGTGTGTTCCACTCCAAGGTGTTCCCCAGGTTTCCTCGCCAATGCTTCGATCTTCATGCTCTCGTTTAGTAGTTGTTGGAAACTACACTGCATTAGGCCTACAAATTGGGTATGGGGTGTAGAGAGATGGTGTGTTCCACTCCAAGGTGTTCTCCAGGTTGCCTTTCCTGAGCTTCGATCTTCCGGCTCTCGTTTAGTAGTTCTTGGAAACTACACTGCATTAGGCCTACAAATTGGGCATGGGGTGTAGAGAGATGGTGTGTTCCACTCCAAGGTGTTCTCCAGGTTGCCTTTCCTGAACTTCTATCTTCAGGCTCTCATTAAATTGTGGTTAAACGGAACAACTGCATTTGGCGTACTAGTTGGTTTGGGGCCTACTATCGGTGTCTGCCACTCCTTGCTGTTCTCCTGGTTTCCTGTCCTGAAATTCCGTTTTCAGGCGCTCGTTAAGTAGTTGTTAATGTTAGACTGCATTTTGCCTACTAGTTGGGTTGGGGCCTACTATCGGTGTCTGCCACTCCTTGCTGTTCTCCTCCACTGAACAAAGCTGTGCCGCCTGTTTACTACGGTTGCCAATTTTGAACTGCATTTCGACTACTTACTGATTTGGGCCTACTCTCTGTGTCAGCCTCTCATTCCAGTTGTCCTCCACTGCAATGCCCCCTGGTTATTCCTGTGTTACCAATTTTGAACTGCATTTAGCCAACTTTATTCTTTGGGCCTATATCTGTGTTTCCTCCTCATCCTGCCCATTGCCCAGCCAGTGATAGATGAGTCTGCTGGTACATTGACCCATAACGCAACATTCCCCGTGCACGCTACACAACAACATTGTGACCCTGCTGAAAGTCAGGTTGCTCTTCCCGCATACCATACCACCTTACACGGGGACAAAGAGGAAGGTGCAGATGAAAGTGCAGGTTCCTTCATCAGGTGGGGGGGAGGAATACTAGTTGGCGACGTCACTGGCACAGGGCCTCTCATAGTACGCAAAAGTGTTGCTGCCGGTGGGAGGCGCCCCCGCCGTGCAAACACACCGCTGTACTTTGAGGGGCCCTGTGCCAGTGCCAATGCCAACGAGTGGGCCCCCCCTGCTTGCTCAGGTTCACAGCACTTGCAAAGTTGAAATACTTACCTCTCCCTGCTCCACTGCCGTGACGTGGTCCAGATTTCCTGGGCCCACTAATTACTTGAACCAGCCCTACCCACCACAACTTTAGCCAAATGACCCCCAATTTCAAATGCCTTCCAATTATTATAAGGTAAATTACGCTTGACAAGCTTCATTAAGAAGAATGGATGGTTTTGACATTAAAATGGGCACTCTAGGTGTTTTCCTGGCCCCCACTCACTGCCGACTATGCTGCCCCATTGACTTGCATTGGGTTTCGTGTTTCGGTCGATCCCGACTTTACGTCATAATCGGCCGATTTCACTCGACCCGACTTTTGAGATAGTCGGGTTTCGCGAAACCCGGCTCGACTCTAAAAAGGTCAAGGTCGCTCAACTCTATTCAGCGTGTGCAAGGAGCAAACTAAATAGAGCAACCTTTTACTTGTGCAACATTAATGCTGCACAAGGTGTGGCTCTTGTACCTTGCAACACCTGAGGGGGGGTTAAAGGTTACCTTTGAAATTGGTTCAACTAGGCTTCGGCCTACACTCTGCTCCTCTCCTCCTCCTGCTGACCCTGGGCTATAACACCGCCAGTTGTAGCCTGGAAGTGCTAGGTGCACAGAGAAAAACACCCGCCAATGTGTTAGTGGGGTTCAGCACCGCCAGCTGTTCCCCTGCTGTGTAGCCGGCATCGTGTCCAGCACAAGCCACGCTGGCACAACTGACCAAAAGCTGCCACCAGTGCAGGCTTCGGCCTACAGTCTGCTCCTCTCCTCCTCCTGCTGCCCCTGGGCTCAAACACCGCTAGTTTTTGCCCGGAAATGCGAGCTGCACAGAGAAAAAAAACAGCCAATGTGTTAGTGGGGTTCAGCACCGCCAGCTGTTCCCCTGCTGTGTAGCCTGCATCGTGTCCAGCAAAAGCCACGCTGGCACAACTGACCAAAAGCTGCCACCAGTGCTGGCTTCGGCCTACACTCTGCTCCTCTCCTCCTCCTGCTGACCCTGGGCTCTAACAACGCTAGTTTTTGCCCGGAATTGCTAGCTGCACAGAGAAAAACACCAGCCAATGTGTTAGTGGGGTTCAGCACCGCCAGCTGTTCCCCTGCTGTGTAGCCGGCAACGTGACCTGCAAACGCCACGCAGGCACATGAACTGAAATTGAAGTGAGCCTGCCCCCCACCCCCAGGTGTTTCTATGTATAACAGCCACCTTGTACAGCAGTACTGCTGCATTTGTACAAGGTGGCTGACTTTTTCTCCTTGCCCACGTGGAACTCAACACGTACAAAATGTGTCTCATTAGAGACCATTACAATATCCCTGAGGTGTGACTTTCCTTTTTAATGACACGCAGCACCCCCATTGTTAGCGCTGCTCGTCTTCAGACATCATTGTTTGGCTGGCTGTGCCTGTGCGTCCGCCCTGCCCGACACAACGCCGCTCGTTGTCTCATATATTTTGACTGCGAGGGTGTGATTGATGGGCACGAGCAGTGCATATGTTCGCCTGTCTTCACTCCCCTCCTTCCGCCTTCTTCAGACTGTGCGGCCTCATGGTTGTGGCAGGCAATAAGGGATCAGCTGAGGCCGCCCAGTCTGAAGCAGGAGTAAGGACATGTGTGAGCGGCGAACATATTTACTGCACAAGGCCACGAATCCCAGCACCGCAGTGTGACTTTATGGAAAGGCACTGTGGGTCTGGGATTTATGGCCATCGTTAACCGCACCGGCCAACATGAAATGAGGTCATAAGACGGCCTGCACTAACAGGGTATTGCCAAGGGATAACACAAGAGCGCACTCTCCTGTACTGCAAATAACAACGGTAAGGAGTCTGCGCCCAGCACCTAGGTGTAAATTTTGACACCTGTGCTGCGTCTTCTTCAAATGAAAAGTCACGCCTCCACTACTGTTTGACAGTATAATGGGCTAAATAGTGTATGTGTTTTATTCAGCGTGTGCAAGGAGCAAAATGAAGAGAGCAACCTTTGACTTGTGCAGCATTAATGCTGTTCAAGGTGTTGCTCTTGTACCTTGCAACACCTGAGGGGGGGTTAAAGGTTACCTTTGAAATTGGTTCAACTAGGCTTCGGCCTACACTTTGCTCCTCTCCTCCTCCTGCTGACCCTGGGCTCTAACACCACTAGTTTTTGCCCTGAAGTGCTAGCTGCACAGAGAAAAACACCAGCCAATGTGTTAGTGGGGTTCAGCACCGCCAGCTGTTCCCCTGCTGTGTAGCCGGCATCGTGTCCAGCACAAGCCACGCTGGCACAACCGACCAAAAGCTGCCACCAGTGCAGGCTTCGGCCTACACTCTGCTCCTCTCCTCCTCCTGCTGACCCTGGGCTCATAACACCGCCAGTTTTAGCCTGGAAGTGCTAGCTGCACAGAGAAAAACACCAGCCAATGTGTCAGTGGGGTTCAGCACCGCCAGCTATTCCCCAGCTGTGTAGCCGGCAACGTACCCTGCAAACGCCATGCAGGCACATGAACTGAAATTGAAGGGAGCCTGCCCCCCACCCCCAGGTGTTTCTATGTATAACAGCCACCTTGTTCAGCAGTACTGCTGCATTTGTACAAGGTGGCTGACTTTTTCTCCTTGCCCACGTGGAACTCAACACGTACAAAATGTGTCTCATTGAGACTATTCCACTGTCCCTGAGGTGTGACTTTCCTTTCTAATGATACGCAGCACCCCCCTTGGTAGCGCTTCCCGTCTTTTGACATCATGGTTAGCTGGCTGCGCCTGTGCATCCGCCCTGCGTGAAACAACGCCCCTCGTTGTCTTATTTATTTTGTCAGCGAGGGTGTGGTTTATGTGCACGAGCAGTGCATATGTTCGCCTGTCGTCACTCATCTCCTTCCGCCTTCTTCAGACTGTGCGGCCTCATGGCCGCGGCATGCGAAAAGGGATCAGCAGTCTGAAGCAGGTGTAAGGACGTGTGTGAGCGTCGAAAATATTTACTGCTCAAGGCCACGAATCCCAGCACCGCAGTGTGACTTTATGAAAAGGCACTGTGGGTCTGGGATTTATGGCCATCGTTAACCGCAGCGGCCAACATGAAATGAGGTCATAAGACGGGCAGCGCTAACAGGGCATTGCCAAGGGATAACACAAGAGCGCAGACTCCTGTACAGCAAAAAACAACGCTCAGGAAGCTGCGCCAAGCACAAAGGCGTTATTTGGGACACCTATGCTGCGTCTCCTTAAAAATACAAGTCACGCCTCAACTACAGTTTGACTGTAGAATGGGCTAAATTGTGTACGTGTTGCATTCAGCATGTGCAAGTAGAAAAATTAATAGAGCAACCTTTACTTGTGCAGCATTAATGCTGCACAAGGTGTGGCTCTTGTACTTTGTAACACCTGAGGGGGGGTTAAAGGTTACCTTTGAAATTGGTTCAACTAGGCTTCGGCCTACACTCTGCTCCTCTCCTCCTCCTGCTGCCCCTGGGCTATAACACCGCTAGTTTTTGCCCGGAAGTGCTAGCTGCACAGAGAAAAACACCAGCCAATGTGTTAGTGGGGTTCAGCACCGCCTGCTGTTCCCCCACTGTGTAGCCGGCAAAGTGTCCTGCAAACGCAACGCAGACACAAAGCTGACTCCAGTGCAGGCTTCGGCCTACACTCTGCTCCCCCTGCTTACCCTTTGCTCCAACACCGCTAGTTGGGGCTGTAGGAAGACAATCTTTGATAGGCAACGCATCCGGGTTCCAGCACCGCCAGCTGGTTCTCGGCAGTGTTTTTGTCACAGGTACTCCCTCATGCCAAACCTGGTTTCAGCACCGTCAGCTGTTTCCGGGTTGTGTCAAGCTCACTGAGACGCCTATGCTTGCCCCGTCGTGGTGCGGTCGGGTTAGCCAACTCCAGGGTGCATCCAGTTTAGGAGCTTCCTATGTGGGCTGCGTGAACTGGTAGTCAAGGCTGGTTCTGTAGTGCCAGTAGGCCCAGCTCCCCCTGTAGGACTGTTGGGGTTCGGTAACTGCGGCTGCCTCGCGGCCTAGCTGTTCTCTCCTCTCCTGTGGGCCTTCGGGTCCACCACCTGGTTCCAGCACCGTCAGCTGGTTCTGGGCCGAGCCTTTGGCTTAGGTGCCTCCTCCTGGGTATCCGAGTTCCGCCAATGTCAGGCTGTCCTTGGTAGTGCTTTTAAGCGCGGGCACCTACAGCTTAGTAACCGGGTTCCAGCACCGTCAGCTGGTCCTCGGTCGTGCCATTGGCTCTTGCACACTGGGGCAACGCATCTGGGTTCCAGCACCGCCAGCTGGTTCTCGGCAGTGTTTTTGTCACAGGTACTCCCTCGTGCCAAACCTGGTTTCAGCACCGTCAGATGTTTCCGGGTTGTGTCAAGCTCACTGAGACACCTATGCTTGCCCCGTCGTGGTGCGGTCGGGTTAGCCAACTCCAGGGTGCCTCCAGTTTAGGAGCTTCCTATGTGGGCTGCGTGAACTGGTAGTCAAGGCTGGTTCTGTAGTGCCAGTAGGCCCAGCTCCCCCTGTAGGACTGTTGGGGTTCGGTAACTGCGGCTGCCTCGCGGCCTAGCTGTTCTCTCCTCTCCTGTGGGCCTTCGGGTCCACCACCTGGTTCCAGCACCGTCAGCTGGTTCTCGGCAGTGTCTTTTGCTCTTGTACCTTCTGCTCCCCATCCTGGTTCCAGTACCGTCAGCTGGTTCCGGGCAGAGCCTTTGGCTTAGGTGCCTCCTTCTGGGTATCCGAGTTCCGCCAACGTCAGGCGGTCCTTGGTAGTGCTTTTTAGCACGGGTACCTCCTGCTTAGTAACCGGGTTCCAGTAACGTCAGCTGGTCCTCGGTAGATACATAGGCTCTTGAACCTTCGGGTAGCCATCCGAGTTCCAGTTCCATCATCAGGTTCTTGGCATTTTCTCAGCCTTCTTGTACCTTCAGCTACATTTCCAAGTTGAAGACCCTAAAGTCGACGACCCGGAAGACCACCCCGATGACGACGACGACGACGACAACCCGGAAGACCACCCCGATGACGACGACGACGACGGCGGAGACGACGACGGCGGAGACGACGACGGCGGAGATGACGACACTGGAGACGACGACATGGAAGACCGAGAAGCAGAAGAACAAGAGGCTGCAGAACAAAGAGCAGAAGAACATTAAGCATAACACTTAATATCAGAGCAAAAGATATTATCTCAATTATATGCAGAAGAAGACTAAGCAGTGTATGAGGGTGAGTCCGTTCCTCCTCGTGGTGCCCCTGGATAAAGCCTGATGCTGCAGGCCAAACTGAACGCGGACAAATGTAACTTTTGTGACTGGCAGAACGGAAGGTGTAATCTTCCAACTTTTATAGATAACAACTACGGGAATGCCTGTCACAAATGAGAATATGATGAAGAAGTAGAATAGGAAGAATAATACAGTTGAATAAAATGAATATGTAGAATAGGAAGAATAATAATAGTTGAATAAAATGAATATGAAGAATGTAATAAAAAAAAAGGTAAAGGATGAAGAAGAAGATGAATAAGGTGAAGAAGAAGTTGATGTCAAAGATGCTGATGATGATGAAGATGAAAGTGTGGGAAAAGTAAAAAAAAAAAGAAGGGGAAGGGCGTGGAATAGTGAAACATCAATATCTGACAAAATAAAAAAAATATTTACATAGTCAATATCTTTGTCACTCCGAACGTCTTTAAAAAAAAACCAAAAACATGCTATTCTATTTGATTGGGCTAAACCTCTATGACTTTAATGTCTCCGCCACCTCCCCAAATACATCCTGCATTATTCTTAGTTGTTTTCTTTCATATAGAATGAACCTACAAGGAAAGAAAGGGTTTATTTTAATTCCGATATTTTGGTCCCATTGACTTGCATTGGGATTGGGTATCGGTATCGGCGATATCCGATATTTTTGAAATATCGGCCGATCCTATCCGATACCGATACTTTCCGATATCGGAAGGTATCGCTCAACACTACTCATAACACTCACTGCAAGACTAGGGAGATACACCAGGGAAGCTGAGGTCAAGACAATAAATGCTCTGTTCTCCAAAGAACCATCCAAGGCGTACTCACAACTAGAGTAAGAGAACAAAGGAAGCAATTCCAAAAATATCAGAGTTTGAACAATACTGGAGGAACATATGGGAGAAGGAAAAATACACAACACCAGCGCAATGTGGCTGTAAGATCTGAGAATGAAACACAGCAACCACCTAGAGCAAGAACCAGTCACCATTACAGTAGCAGACATCCAACAGTGGGACAAGAACACGAAGAGCTGGACAGCACCTGGCCTACACATGATCTACACCTATTGGCTAAAGAAGTTAACAGCGGTATATGAACGCATGGCAAAGCAGATGAACCAACTGCTAGAAGCAAGCATTCACCCAGCTTGGCTAACACAGGGAAGTGCTGATCATGAAGGATCCGATTCCTCACTAAGGAACAGTTTCATCCAACTACCGCCCAATAACCTGCCTTACAACAACATGGAAACTCCTGTCAAGCATCATAGCCACCAAGCTACAGAACCATATGGACCAGTACATGAATCCAGGTCTGAAAGGCATTGGGACCAACACCTGAGGCTCTAAGCACCAGCTCCTAATAGACAGAGCAATCGCTCAAGACTCAAGATCCAGGCACATCAATCTCAGCACAGCCTGAATTGACTACAGGAAAGCATATGTCTTAACGCCACATGCATGGATCTGTAAATGCTTGGCTCTCTACAGTGTCAGTAGGAAATTAAGAACCTTCCTCAGAAACTCAATGGGGCTATGGAGAACAACATTGGAAGTCAACTGTGTTCTTGTGGCCAGGGGCAGGCAATGTCAGTACACGCACATCAACACACAGCATTCAGACAATGGCTACTCTGGGAAGCACGCACCATCAATTCGAAAGGTGAAGACTTATATCTATCTATCTATCTATCTATTGTCTATCGATCTATCTATTTTATATCTGTTTTATCTATCATCTATCTATCTATCTATCTATCATCTATCTATTATCTATTTGTCTTATGTATCTGTGACGCCCGAGAGACCGGGGTACCCAGCACCGGACCAATGGGGTCTGTCTCTTAAGGGGGATGTCACGGGTGGCTTGACCCGGTGCTGTGGCCTCAGGCAATGCACAGTGTAAAGGGTATCGTGAGGGAACAGGCACTTACTTGATCAGCAGCAGGTTCTCCCAGCGGTGATGATCCCAATCCTGGATAGATGGCTATTGTCCAAATGAAAGACTGAGGCACTGAAACGTTTAACCAGTTTACTTTAACAAAAAAGGATTTACAACCAGTCCTGTCACCGGAGTCTGTATGGGAACTCTGAGTTACTCTGACCCTGCCGGGGTCTTCGCCTCTTATTGTACGCAATATCTGTGTGGCCCTGCTGCTGTATGTGAACTGGCTGCCGGCCCAATCTGTCCCCTCCGGGTCCTGGTTCGACGGGCAACCCGAGTCCTTTTATCGGCTTACCCCCTCCAGGAGTACCGCTGAACTCTGTGTCTGTTGCTGCGTCCGGCCCTAGTGAAGCTGATATCACCTCACGTTTTTCCGGTTGCTGTATTATATATAATGAATACAGCCACGGATCCGGTATCCGTCTTTGCGCCTGTTCTGGGTAGTGATTAATGCTACCCGGTTCTCACAATGTCCTTTTTCTCTATCCCTCTTCTCCTCAGGCCGGTGATTTGGGCCTGGAAACCGTCATAGGGCTGTTAGAAATTCAGCTGTATGACCTCTCACTTTCAGCTCCTTAGCCCAACTGCCAGTTCTTCTCTCAGACCAGAATGGATCAAGTGGAGTCTCTGGAGCTCCCCCTTCTGGCCGGAGGTGGTAGTGCAGTCTTGCTATTTTAGTATTTGTATTTACTGTCATTAACTATTTTTGTGACAAATACCCCTAGGGGTGCCACATTCCCCCTTAGTTAAGAACAGTACTCCGGGACTGTGGGACGATAACATTTTGAAATAACAATTAATATGTACAGAGTCTTAAAAATGAAAAGTTACAAAAACCACTCAAGGAAACAAAAATAGAGTTCTGTAAAAAGTCACTTCAAATAGCGTCCATTAATACAGTCCTATCCTTGAAGGTACTAGGAAAGGCACTGCACTTTGTGTCCATGAATTTAGTTCCATTTTTCCAACGGAGTTACCAATATAAAGTGTGAAGAAAGTTCAAAAAGAGCAAAAAGCAAAGTTCAAAAAGCAGTCTTTCCGGAGCTTTGATTTAGTGCCTCCGGGCTGATAAAAAGTTCAAGAATATGCAATAAGTTCATACAGACAAGTCTCTGTAGGTACTGGGCTTAAACGTTGCAGAATGATAACAATGACTATAGTTTTATAATTGGTAATCTGCATACCTGGCCGGTAATTGACCCTGGGTACTACGCTGTGATCTACGTAATAGCGGTATCTCTTCATGTGGTGTACTACTGTCTACTGCGGATGTAGTATCTGCCCGCTCTGCTAAAGATAATTCCATGACTATGGAGTTGGCAAGTCCACCGTGAATGGGATTACTCTGATCAGGAATCTGTTCTTCCTGGCCTGGAACCTCCTGTAGTACGGGGTCAGCCTCTTCCTGTCTTGGGACTTCTGGTATTGGGTTCGGTGTTGGGTAAAAGGCCACCATGGGAACCACTACTGCACCATGGTATGTTAGTAGGGTTTTGGGAAAGTCTCCTATACAGGTGTGATACATTTCCTCTTCTTTTTCCTTTACTGGTTGAACCTGTATGGGTTGAATAACTTCTGATTCTGGCTGGACAACTTCTGGCTCTTTCAATGCTTCCGGACACAATTTAAGATTGTCTCTTGACACTAATACAGATGTTAAGCCTCCGTTTTTGCTAATGAGACACATTTTAGGATTATCCATTCTTGTTGGTAAAACTGTGTAGGGTACGGCTTCCCACTGATTGTCTAGTTTATTGGTTCGACGGTTTCTCTTGAGCACTTGATCACCCAGTCTTAATGGGGTCGCTAGAGCATTCTGGTTGAAAGTTCGCTCTTGTCTTTCTCTAGTTTGCTGAAGGCTTCTTTCCACACTCTCTTGCACTTGGCGATACTGCATTTGCCGTATGATATCCCAATTGGAGTCTTGAACTTCTGCGTCTGGTTTCAGAATTCCCATTTCTAGATCGATTGGTAATTGGCCGGGTCTTGCACGCATAAGGTAAGCTGGGGTGCAGTTGGTGGAGCTCACCGGGACATGATTATACAGATCCACCAAGTCAGGCAATTTCTCTGGCCATTGATTCCTTTCTGTCTCAGGTAAAGTCTTTAGTAGGTCTATTACAATATGGTTCATCTTCTCGCATAAGCCATTTGTTTGTGGATGATAGGCCGTCGTCCGGATCTTTTTGCAACCATACATATTACAGAATTCTCTGAAGATCTCTGATTCAAAGGCTGTACCTTGGTCGGTGAGAACCTGTTCCGGATATCCATGGGGTCTACAAAAGTACGTTTGGAACGCTTTGGCTGCTGTTTTTGCTGTCAGATCTTTTACGGGTACTACTACCAAGAAGCGTGAATAATGGTCCACGATGGTCAAGGCATAGACATAGCCGGACCGGCTTGGTATTAACTTCACGTGGTCTATGGCTACAAGTTCAAGTGGTTGTTTGGTGATTATGGGCTGCAGTGGTGCTCTTTGGTTCTTTTGATCGTTTCTTCTGAGGTTGCACGGGCCACAATTTCTGGACCACTGTTCGATTGATTTTCTCATCCCGACCCAATAAAATCTTTCTCTTAGAAGTACTTCTAACTTTTTCCAACCAAAGTGACCAGCACCATTATGGTAAGCTTCGAGGACCATCTTGACGTCTTGTTTAGGCACGATAATCTGCCAAACCAATTCATGTGTTTTCGGATTGGTGTACCTTCTACAGAGCTTCCCTTGATACAGGAACATTTTGCCTCTCTCTTTCCAGAGTTGATGCGTCTCTTCTGGGGCATCCTCATCGGGATATGCACTTTGCTCAGTTAACAGTTCCTTCACCAACTTCACAGCCGGATTGCTGTCTTGGGTGTCAGCCCATCTATGGTGTGCTAACGGATTAAAATTCACCTCTTGTTGTTTCTGATAGGTACTTGACTGATGATGTTTTGCCTTGGGATGATGGAAGGCTGGTAGTTCAATTTCTTCAAGCTCCCCCGTTTCTTCTTCTACATCTCTCAAGTGTGGCATCCGGGATAGGGCATCGGCATTTCCATTCTTGCGACCTGCTCGATACTTTATCTTGAAGTTGTAATTAGATAACCGGGCTATCCATCGCTGTTCTAACGCACCTAATTTGGCTGTGTCCAGGTGGGTCAACGGATTGTTGTCAGTATAGACAATAAATTCTGCAGCAGCCAGATAGTGTTTGAAACGTTCAGTCACAGCCCAAACTACTGCCAGTAGTTCCAATTTGAAGGAGCTATAATTTTCTGGATTTCTTTCAGTAGGCCGGAGCTTTCTACTTGCAAAGGCGATGACTTTCTCCCGACCTTCTTGCTTTTGTGACAGCACCGCTCCTAGTCCCACATTACTGGCATCGGTGTAGAGGATGAAAGGTTGATGGTAATCTGGGTATGCCAGAACCTCTTCTCCGGTTAGTGCCTTCTTTAGTTGTTCAAAGGAGTCTTCCCTTTCATCGTTCCACTGAAAAGGAGGGTTTCGGTTTGAAGGTTTCTTCGTCTGCCCTACCAAGGCGTCTTGCAAGGGTGCTGCCAATTTGGTAAATCCTTTTATAAATCTGCGATAGTAACCCACCAATCCCAGGAATTGCCTCACTTCTTTTGCGTTGGTAGGTCTTGGCCAATCCCTTATGGCGCTTATTTTCTCGGGATCCGGTGCTACTCCCTCCGAACTCACGATGTGTCCCAGGTACTGTACCTTTGGCTTGAGAAGGTGACATTTGGATGGCTTGATTTTCATGCCATACCTGGATAAGGCTTCGAACACTTCTGCCAGGTCTATTAAGTGTTGTTCGTAAGTCTTTGAGTAGACGATCACATCATCTAGGTACAGGAGGACAGTCTCGAAGTTCTTGTGTCCGAGGCAGCATTCCATCAGCCGCTGGAAGGTACCGGATGCATTGCAGAGTCCGAATGGCATGCGATTAAATTCACATAGACCCATTGGTGTGGTGAATGCCGTCTTTTCCTTATCTCTCTCAGCCACAGGGACTTGCCAATACCCGCTTGTTAAGTCTAAGGTGGAAAAATAATTAGCAGATTTCAAAGCAGTCAAGGACTCTTCTATCCTAGGCAAGGGGTAGGCGTCTTTATGGGTGATGTTATTAATCCGCCGGTAGTCTACGCACATTCTCATGGTTCCATCCTTTTTTTTGACAAGCACTAGAGGGGCCGCCCAGGGACTACAGCTGTCTCTTATTACCCCAGCCTGTTTCATCTCCCTCAGCATATCTTTTGCACATTGATAGTGAGCGGGCGGTATGGGTCTATATCTTTCTTTTATTGGGGGATGGTCACTGGTGGGGATTGTGTGTTCTACCCCTTCTATCCGTCCGTAGTCCAATGGGTGTTTACTGAAGACTTGTTCATATTCTGTCACTAGCCTATACACCCCTTGTTTTTGATGGGTAGGTGTTGAATTTATGCCCATGTGTAGCTGTTGACACCAATCCTCCAATTCTCCATCTGAGCCGTTGCCTTCCACCTGACAGGTTGGTTCTAAGGGCTCAATGGTTGTGATGGCATTGTTGTCAACAGTATATAGCTTTGCCACTGTAGCATACCTTGGCAAAGTGACCTCTTCCTCTCCACAGTTCAAAAGTCGTACCGGCACTCATCCCCGGTGTACCTCGACTACCCCTCGTGCTGTGAGTATAGTGGGCCTGCTGTCGGTGTACACTGGTTCTATTAAGGCTTGATAATCTCGTCCCTTAGTACCAATGGCTGCTCTACACCATACCAGCATTTCTGTTTTTGGTGGGATTACAATAGATGTTGGATTACTTACCCTCACACTGCCGATTTCTCCACCTGCAACTTCTACCTGTTGCCTTAACATCCATACTTTTATTTCCCTTTGGAGAACTCTCTGCTGGTAGGATTGGGCAGTTTCAGCAATTTGCTGTAAGACAGAAATAACTTCGGAAAAGCAGTTCTCTAACACATTCATTCCTATCAATACAGTTGGTTCACAGTTCCGCCGGTCAACATCAACAACAATTATACCCTGTTTCTTCAGTTCTACTTTACCAATCTTTATGGTCATCTCCCTGAATCCTAGTTTCGGTACCAACTTACCATTACTGGCCCATATATCTAGTTCAACATCAGAGGGTCCTTTATCAATATCTGCATCAGCCCAGTACCTCTTATAAAGGATATACGGTATAGATGAAATCTGGGAACCTGTGTCCAGCAAAGCGTTGAGGGGAATTCCGTCCAGCACGATAGGGATAATGGGTCGTCCTCCGATGTACCTGTCGTGCCAGGGTGTTGGGCCTTGAAAGTTCATTCCTGCGAAGCGGCCCGCATTCACAGGGGATTCCCGTTTAAATCACAATCTCGTGCAAAGTGGCCTGGCTGCTGGCAACGGCGGCAAATGGGCTGTCCATCCGGTTGGTAGCGGTCGCAGGGTCGTCCTCTCCATGTCGGGTATCTCCGGGGTCTCATCCATGGAACATCCTCTCTACGGTTTGCCAACTCCATCTTGGGTCCTCTCATCTCCTGCATGGTTTTAGCCATTGAAGCAACAACATCAGTTAAAGAGTCAAGCTTTTGTTGAAGAGCCTCATTAGTACTGGGCCCCAGGGGCTTAGCAATGGCCCCGGACATAGCTGATGTCACTGGCACTCCCTGTTGTTGAGGAGCCTCTGCAATGGGTTGCGCAGGCTACTGATCCCGAGGTGCCTCTGCCAGCTGGAGACGTATAGCGCTCTCCTTTAATTGGGCAAATGTCAATTCAGGGTTCTTAAAAACAAGCATGCTCACATGCCCCCGGTGAGAAGGGGTGTAGAGTCCCTCAATAAATTGATCTCTTAGCAGTTTATCCGCTCCGGTGTTAAAAATGGGTTCAGCCAGTGTAAGTGATTTAAGGGCTTCCTGCAGGTTTAAGGCAAAGTCTCTCACGCCCTCATTAACTTTTTGTTTGCAATTAAAGAATCGTACTTTAGCTTTGCTGCTGGCAGTGGTTTCAAATGTAGCTTTTAATCCAGCAAATATGCGTTCAACAGTGCCTTTCAGATCAGCTGCCCATGCTGTGACTTCTCGCTTAGCATGGCCACTTAACTGCATCATCAGGAGACAAACACGCTGAACTTCACCCATGGGGAACATGTCAAAATGGGCCAGCATCTTTTCTCTGAAATCGTCAAGGGTATTAGGTTCACCTTCATACATTGGAAGCCATGGGCCACCCGGGGTATATGGCATCAGCACCGGCATGATGGGAGCCACTCCTTGCACCGCTGCACTACCGGACTCTCTATCGACACTCTGTCTTTCAGCTGCATTAGCGTCGCCGGGTGCTGCGGCGTCTCCGTGCTGCGATATACTGTGCCCCCTTAGTTAATCCGGACCCTTCCGGTCCTCCGCTTCCGTCGGGATAGTGTAGAATCGTTCCGCTGTGCAGCAGGATCGGTTTTCCCCTTGCTCTGACGTCAGAGCGCTCAGCTTTTTGCCGCCCACAATGACACGCCCCCTGCTGCTCCCGCCCACCACGTGCTCTGTAATGGCGGATTCTGAAGTTTTTCAGTCAGACTGGGGTTCAGGTGATGGCGTAGCTCAATTAACAGTCTCGTGCCTAACGGTTATGAGGTGATTACCTCAGGGGTTGGCGGCCATCTTTACTCCATTATAACCAATGGGGAAAAGTCACTTTCAATAGTTTTCAATGGGGAATGGATTTTTCTTTAATAAAGTCAATTTTCAAGATTTTTCATCCAAGTTTTCACAGTTTTGGGCTCCAATCACGGCACACAATACCCGGTATACGGGCTGGCTAGATCCTGTTCGTGACGCCAATTGTGACGCCCGAGAGACCGGGGTACCCAGCACCGGACCAATGGGGTCTGTCTCTTGAGGGGGATGTCACGGGTGGCTTGACCCGGTGCTGTGGCCTCAGGCAATGCACAGTGTAAAGGGTATCGTGAGGGAACAGGCACTTACTTGATCAGCAGCAGGTTCTCCCAGCGGTGATGATCCCAATCCTGGATAGATGGCTATTGTCCAAATGAAAGACTGAGGCACTGAAACGTTTAACCAGTTTACTTTAACAAAAAAGGATTTACAACCAGTCCTGTCACCGGAGTCTGTATGGGAACTCTGAGTTACTTTGACCCTGCCGGGGTCTTCGCCTCTTATTGTACGCAATATCTGTGTGGCCCTGCTGCTGTATGTGAACTGGCTGCCGGTCCAATCTGTCCCCTCCGGGTCCTGGTTCGACGGGCAACCCGAGTCCTATTATCGGCTTACCCCCCCGGGAGTACCGCTGAACTCTGTGTCTGTTGCTGCGTCCGGCCCTAGTGAAGCTGGTATCACCTCACGTTTTTCTGGCTGCTGTATTATATATAATGAATACAGCCACGGATCCGGTATCCGTCTTTGCGCCTGTTCTGGGTAGTGATTAATGCTACCCGGTTCTCACAATGTCCTTTTTCTCTATCCCTCTTCTCCTCAGGCCGGTGATTTGGGCCTGGAAACCGTCATAGGGCTGTTAGAAATTCAGCTGTATGACCTCTCACTTTCAGCTCCTTAGCCCAACTGCCCAACTGCCAGTTCTTCTCTCAGACCAGAATGGATCAAGGGGAGTCTCTGGAGCTCCCCCTTCTGGCCGGAGGTGGTAGTGCAGTCTTGCTATTTTAGTATTTGTATTTACTGTCAGTAACTATTTTTGTGGCAAATACCCCTAGGGGTGCCACATTTCGTTTTATCATCTCACATGTATTGAGTTAACATTTTTTTTCTTTGTTTAAACAACTTTTTATATTTTTTTTTTGCTAAAAGATCAGTATTTGCAAAAACTACTTTCGTTGTTTACTCCAAATATGCCAGGCATTACAAGCAGCAATGCAATTGCAGGTTTAATGGCTGCACTTATCAACAGAATAATAAATTTGTGAGAAGTTTTGGCTGATGGAAAATATTACTACACTCAACAGCAAAATTGTTCTCCAGCCATCTAGTGCTCAGAGTCCCACTGTTACACCCATTGCTAGAGCACTCAATAAAATATGGGTTATTTTATATAAGACTTTCCACGTTTTTACTAAGTGTCAACATTTGCATTACCTATCAGCTCTGCTGTGCCTAATGATAATTTTCTCTTCAGATGAAATGGCGTTGGCATTAAAGAACTGCATATGCATTGAGTCTGGATACACTGGATACTTCTATCTATCTATCTATCTATCTATCTATCTATCTATCTATCTATCTATCTATCATCTATCTATCTATCTATCTATCTATCTAGCTATCTATCTATCTATCATATAGCTCATACAGTATCTAATATTTATCTATCTATTATCTATCTAACTATCTATATATCTGTCTAATCAATATTTAATAATAAATGCTGCACATGTGACTATAATCTACATTCATCTACAGCTTTTGATGAAGATGATGGACAACTTCAACTTCCATTATTTCAACCCAGATACATCTACCAATTTGATTCTCGGTGCCCAACAGGTAGGTTCAAGGACGTTTTCCTTCACTACAGGGCCAATATTACTGTTAACAGACAGATCTTGAGAATCATTGGAGCACGTGCTTTAATCTACTGTATAATCATCTAATTCTGTCTGTTTGTCTGTAACAGAAATCCCGTGTCGCTGATTGGTCTCTCCAGCTGGCTGTGACCAATCAGCGACAGGCGCAGTCCGGCCGCGAATTGGCACGGGATTTGAACCACGCTTCGCTGATTGGTCACGCCCGGCCTGCCCCGACCAATCAGCGATATTGGCTCAAGATTTAAACCCCGCTGGGCTGATTGGTTGTGGCCGGGATTTAAACACAGCTTCACTGATAATGTATGTATTTTACCCAGAAAATCCTGTGTATTCATTGCATTATTCTTAAATCTTCATAAATAAACTACATACATATTCTAGAATACCTGATGTGTTAGAATTGGGCCACCATCTAATATAAAATGTATAAAATGAAGATGTTCTCTTGTGACTCATCCTCCATCGTGCAATAGATATACTGTATGTTGTTGGATATGCTTGACAGTCAAAGATTACATTGCCAGGACACACATAATCTGCTGTTTCAATAGCTTTAAATAGTGTCTTGTCTTACATCTGGAGAGAAGTTCTTACTCCATAAAGTACTGGCAATGGATTACACCGTGAGTCATTATAAAAATAATTACTGTACATTGAACATAATAATTCCTTGGAATAAATTCTAGCATGAAGTGCGTTATGTGTATCTCTAACATTTTGTGTAAAATCAATTTCAATCACGTAGTACTTCATATGATTGACTTTCAAGAGGTATATAATTCTGTTTTTTAAAAAGTAGGAATAACTAGATAGATACACTATATGGACAAAAGTATGTGCCCCCTCCGAATTACAATGACAGGAGTTTTTCTGATCTCCCATTCAGTATCTGTATAACATATTCCACATTCTTGGGATTTTGGAGGTGTCTATGGGAGTTTTTATCCCATTATCCAGAAGAAAATTTGTGAGAACAGTTCCTGATGTTGGACGAGAGGCCGGGCTCACAATTTCCAATCTAGTTCATCCCAAAGGTGTTTGATTGGACTGAGGTTTGAGCTCTGTGCCGCTGGTGATGTTTTTAGACCTTTTGCACTGGGCTCAGTCATGAGGAACAGAAAAGTGCATTCTCCAAATGGTTCCCACAAAGAAGGAAGCTACAATTGTACAAAATGTCTTCTGCTGATGTATTAAGATTTTTTATCACTGGAACTAAGGGACCTAGACTGACCTCTGTAAAATAACACCATAGTATTACCCCTCCTCCACCAAACTGTGCAGTGGGCACAATGCAATCAGGCCGGTAGAGTTCTACTGGTATTCACCAAACCCAACTAATTCATTGGATGTCAGATACAGAAGTGTGATCCATCACTGCACAGAACACATTTATTCTGCTCCAGAGTGTGTCAACATTCGTGTTCCTGGAGCTCAAGTGCGGTTGTTATGACAAGTGGGTCGGGCGCCCAATCAACACTGGTTTGACTGACCCGCCTTCGTACAAATTGAACATGAATACGAAGTCCGGGTTGTGGTTGCTCTCTCACTTTCTGTTCATGTTCAATTCATTCGAAGGCGGACAAAAGTAACACCACCAATGATTGAGTGCCAGGCTCACATGTCGCAACAACCGCATAAGAGTCCCGGGACCGCGAGTGCCAACACCACTGGAACGGAGCCTGCACTTTTTTACTTTATCGGGACATAGCAAACCATCCCTATTTATTTATCTATCAATCTATCTAGAAAAAAGAGGGAACAGCACAAAATACTTATCTTCAGGTGCAAGGCCCCCAGAAAATCTGTCCACCGATCATCCAGACTTTATAGACTTCAAAAAAAGAGGCAGCACTCCATTGTTCCAATATAAAATGTGCAGGGTTTAATTTACCCACATGTCTGGGCAACATTTCAGCTCAAAATGAGGCTTGAGAAAGTCTATCTATCTATCTATCTATCTATCTATCTATCTATCTATCTGTCTATCCTAATCTTTCAGGAAAATTTAAATTCAATTTTTGCAAAATTATGACCTACAGAATACAGATATTACACAGGCTGGCCACAGACTGGTAACATTCTCTAAAGTAATGCTGGAGATATTTTTAAAAGTGACAAAATATAATATAGAAATTTAGTGACAGACTCCATCTTTGAATCGCTGCTTTGCCAATCAGAACTGTCAATACATTATGAATGAAGCCATTAGAGGAACAATGATTATTCTGATGATCTCTCCGGGATCTATTTCTGTTTTGAAAATCATTCTTCATTATTTCCATTTAGTTATGGTCAGATACAACTGGATTTGAATATACACTTGAAATATCACTAGTGTATCAAAAGCTGATAAAGAAATTTGCTAGAGAACCGAATTTAACTATATTTAATATAGGAAAAAACTACTACATTAAAATGAACCTGTCATTTGAAAAAAAAAACACTATTAACCTGCAGATTTGAGGATATTCTATAGGTTAATAGTGTTCTGAAGCCATGTGGCCACCACACTGAAAGCCTCGCTGAATGGAAAAAATTAGCTTTATTCCTCCTGGCATCCTCTGGCTTTAAGTCATAGAGGTGCAGCCATCACAACTTCATTCTCGTCTCAATACACATAGTGAATGGCGGCTGTAACTACCCTGACAGCTGACTCAGCAGAGCATCAGCACAGAGCCAGCTGTCAGTCAGAGACTGAAGCCACACCTCTATGACTGAAAGCCCGAGGCTGCCGGGAGGCTGTCCTTAGGGCGGCTGCATAGCTTCAGAACACTACTAACCTGTTAAGTGGTTGTTGTGTACTTGTATAAAATAGAATTATACAGAATGTTTTACATCCAAATTCCCCAAATACTAACCTGATGCCAAACTTAACTCTTTAGTTAAGTTGCTGAAAGGTTTACGTAGCCAATTCTTAAACTGGATGTAATGACCTAAACTATCATAATCCCATTTAAAACTCCAGCTAGGTATATGTAACTGAGTAGCAAATCCTTTTTATGAATACTGACTGGCTGAGTGTAGCGTGTGGTATTCCAATTAATTTCATAAAAGCATCAGTTCCATTGTTCATGACATATTAAGAATTAACCCCTTTCCGACATCAGTCTTATCAGTACGCCAATTAGGGACTCCCCTTGTTTGGTGCGGGCTCCGGCACTGAGCCCGCAACCATTCCGGCACATGTCAGCTGATTTATACAGTTGACATGTGTCTGCAACAGCCGCGGGTGGACTGCGATTCTGTTAACTAGTAACGGAAGCGCGTCTCTAATGCTGCCCATTGGTGACTCCGTCACATGATCGCGGGTCACCGATGGATCTGCAGAACAATCAGAAGTCTCCAGCAGACCTCTATGTTTGTCATTGCTGGATTGCTATGAGCATTGCCCGGTGGTCGGCACTCATAGCAAGTGAGCATTTCTGCTACATACAGGTGATTTGATCATCGTCTGTGTGCAGGGCCGCCATCAGGGCATTACTGACCTTACTGGCGTATGGGGCCCGATGAGCAGAGCAGATGAGCAGAGAGCGTCAGTAACTGATCGCGTGTCTTCCGACAAATGATCAGTTAAAATCTGTTGCCTTGTAGGAGATTCCTCTCGTACAGCAACAGTTAACAACTGCCAGCCAATCACAGGCTGGCAGCTGATGTCAGCACGTACATCACCAACGTATGATGTCACTGTCATACACCGGAACGACGCTGCACGCCTCAGCCAAATCATAGGTGAGGATATCGCTGGAGCTCGGCCAGGTAAAGAAAAACTTTGTTTTTTTGTAAAGCTGCTTTATGGGGCATATCATACTGGTATGGGGGTGCATTATACTACTATGGGGGGTAGAGAAAGGGGATGCATTATACTATGGGGTTCATTATACTTTAGGGCTGCTGCATTATACTGCTATGGGGCTGCTGCATTATACTATGAGTTCATTATAATGCTATGGGGCTGCTGCATTATACTATGGGTGCGTTATACTGCTATGGGGCTGCTGCATTATACTATGGGTGCATTATACTGTTATGGGGCTGCTGCATTATACTATGGGGCTGCTGCATTATACTGCTATGTGGCTGCTGCATTAAACTATGGAGTGCATTATGCTGCTATGGAGCTGCTGCATTATACTATGGGTTCATTATACTGCTATGGGTGTTAGGAGTCGAGTTCCCACCGCTGCACAGGGGGAATCTCGAACCATATCTGCTGCGGTCTCTCATTCTGCATCAGCCGCAGTGGAGCCTGCTCAGCGGAGACGTCGGTCCCGGCGTCTCGCTCAGTCTGATTCTGTGCAAATGGTTACTTCTGCCTTTCCAGGCTCTGCCAATGGGGCTGCTGCATTATACTATGGAGTGCGTTATACTGCTATGGGGCTGCTGCATTATACTCTGTGTTTGAATGTTCGCGTAAGGAGGATGATTGTAATCTAGTGCTCGACTTGTTACCAACACAAGTACACAAACAGCATCTATTGTTGTGACCACCAGTGCGGCGCCGTGCGCTATCACCGCGCTTTCCAGGCCCAAGTCTGTGTGGTTAGTGGCATCTGCCAGTGCAGCACCGCATGCACTCTCGTGCTACTATATTATTATTTCTGTTACATACGGTACTGCGGCCCTGTACCACCATATAGTCCGTCATTGCTTAGCAGCAAGTTTTCATCTCTGCATGGTGGACCCCAGGCTGCAAACGCACCTTATTCCTTTTCTCTAATTATTTGGTTTGTTACGCTAGCCCTAACAATGGGGCTGCTGCATTATACTATGGAGTGCATTATACTGCTATGGGGCTGCTGAATTATACTATGGGTGCATTATACTGCTATGGGGCTGCTGCATTATACTATGGGGCTGCTACATTACACTGCTATGAGTCTGCTCCATTATACTATGGATGCATTATACTGCTATGGGGTTGCTGCATTATACTATGGGGCTGCTGCATTATACTGTTATGGGGCTGCTGCATTATACTATGGGTGCATTATACTGCTATGGGGCTGCTGCATTATACTATGGGGCTGCTGCATTATACTGTTATGGGGCTGCTGCATTATACTATGGGTGCATTATACTGCTATGGGGCTGCTGCATTATACTATGGGGCTGCTGCATTATACTGCTATGGGTCTGCTCCATTATACTATGGATGCATTATACTGTTATGGGGCTGCTGCATTATCCTATGGGGATGCTGCATTATACTCCTATTGGGCTGCTGCATTATAGTACTATAGGGTGTATTATACTCCTATGGGGCTGCTGCATTATACTCCTTTGGGGCTGTTGCATTATAGTACTATAGGCTAGATTATACTCCTATGGGGATGCATTATAGTCCTTTGGGGCTGCATTATAGTACTATGGGGTGCATTATACTGCTATGGGGGTGCATTATAGTACTATGGGGTGCTTAATATTTCTATGTGGGTGCATTATACTATATATGACTATGGGGTACATTATACTACTATGGTCATGGTGTGGCGGTATTTGTTCCTTGTTTGTGATATTATTAGTCATTTTAAAAATTGAAAAATAAATAAAAATATACCTAAATTGTATTGGATATTTTAACAAATGTTTAGTAAGTTACAGTAGAGTAGGGCCCGGCAAAAAGAATCTACCTTGTCATAGTGGTGGATTAAAAAATCTTTTGGCCTAAACAAAAGCTGCTGGTTACGTATGTGATCTGGTGATGGGAACTGTAAATGTGTGATTGGTGAGGATGTGGTGCAGAAGTGGAGTTTTTACAAGAGAGGGCGGTGAGACTGGATGGTTTGAGGGGTGGAGGCGGGGCTGGGGTGGAGGCGGGGCTGGGGTGGAGCCTGGGCAGACTCTCAAGGGGGCCCTGAAAATTTTGCCAGTATGGGGCCCCAAAATTCCTAGTGGCAGCCCTGCCTGTGTGTAGCAGAGGTGATTGAAGTAGTGCAGCTTCTAGTATCCCATGAAGACTATTGAAGCATGCAAAAAGTTACAAAAAAAGCTTTGAAAAATATTTAAAAAATTAAAGAATATAAAAGTTCAAATCACCCCCATTTCACCTGATTCAAAATAAAACAATAAACAAAAAAAATCAAATATACACATATTTGGTATCACCGCATTCAGAATAGCCGGATCATCAATATAAAATAATAATTACCCCGATCGCTAAATGACGTAATGAGAAAAAAATTCAAATGTCAGAATTAGAGTTTTTTTGGTTCCTCTACATTGCAATATAATGCAATAACAGGCTATCAAAAGATCACATCTACACCAAAATGGTATCAATAAAAACGTCAGCTCGGCAGGAAAAAAAGTAAGTCCTCATCCAGCCCTTGATGATGAAAAATGGAAATGCTACAGGTCTTGGAAAATGATGCCATTTTTTTAACAACATTTTGGAAAAAATTTTAACCACTTAAATAAAAAAGAACCTAGACATGCTTGGTGCTTGTGAACTCGTAATGACCTGGAGAATCATCATGGCAGGTCAGTTTCTGCATTTAGTGAACATGGTAAAAAAAACAAAAAACAAAAACAACTGTGGAATTGCTCTTTTTTTTTCCAATTTCACTGCACTAGAAAATGTTTTCCTGTTTTCCAGTACATGATATGTTAAAACTAATGGTGTCATTGAAAACTACAACTTGTCCCACAAAAAAACAAGCCCTCACATGGCTATATTGAAGGAAAATAGAAAAGTCTCTGGGAGGATGGAGGAGGAAAAAACTAAAATGCAAAAATGAAAATATCTCTGGCCATTAAAGGGTTAAAGAGAACATGTCACTGGGTCAAAGTTGCCAAGTTTTACTCTTAATTTTGCTAAATAGTATTATTTATTTCTTTTAAATCAGGTATACGGTTCCAGAGATATGGCCGTTTTATTTGGTGCTAAATTTTATAGTCTGTACCATAGGGCGGAACTCATGGGATCCTCTGCGGAGTGTATTTGGGAAGCTTTGCATCATTGCCTTGTGAGCTATGCCCTCTTGGTAAAGACCATAATAAGCAGCATTAAATAAAAAGGTCCATATCTCTGGAACAGTATGTTGTATTTGAAAAAAAAACCTGAATACTCTGGGGAGCAGCAGGAGTAGAAGTGCAAAAAAACCTGACCTTTTCCGGCCTCTTTAAAATATATAAAAAAAGTTTTAATTGGCCTTAAAATATATTTTTCTGATCGGTCTCCTGTAGAAAAATAACAATTCATAGCAATAAGGCTCATTAAAAAAATGGGGATATATCAAACATCCATATAAATTTTACTATTAACTCTTGTCATCCCAGGTCAGTGCTAAAAGTTCTATTTTATGAACGATCTTTTCCAGTGAAGCACTTGATAGGGGCAGCTAGTCCAGGATTCTCAGATGGCTACAAATCTAGTATTTTTTCTGGAAATGAAGACGTAGTCTCATTCATCTCCTTTATGTAGCTTTGGATCTTTTATTAATGAATACTCGCACTTGAATGTACTAAGGTAATTATCATTTATAAAAGAAGCTCATTATGTGCTTTTTGCGGACATAGGACATTTCTAAAGAGATACACGGAGACTGTATGAATCTGCTTTATTGAGCATTAAACGGAGAACTTGATTTGCATAAAGTATCCAAATCCTTTCATCAAGAGGTGAGACTCAATATATCTCTGATAATGACATTGCTCTATATCCCTCTAATGAATGTTAACATTGAAGCTCACCTTTTCAAGTGACAGCTATATAAGATAATCACAGTGAAATACTTTCAGCATTAAATATACTACACAGAGAAGTTATTGTGACTCCACTAATGGACTTAATGAAGACAAATACGCACAGCAGCGTTCTATGTCTGACCTTTACCTGCAGTTTGCTACATTATGGGCTACTACTATGCTTTGGAAATTATATAAAGAGGGTTTGTCACCAGATGTGACAGCTCAAACTTCATACATTATTAGATAGATCTCTTAGACCTATTGAGGCTGGTGTACAAACTTTGGAAATCCATGTTAGGATGGGTATATAATCTGGATAATGAACATTTTATCCAGTCTGAGAAGCTCATTTTAATATCATCAGGAGTAGTGAAAAGTTAAGAAAAGGATTATTCAGTCATTCGAACATTGATCTTTACAGTAAGTACGAAAGTCTCATCAGTCTTAAAGAAGTTATCCACTACTTTGACAACTTCCTCTCATACCCCTCGCTTGGCCCACATAAAATAATAAAGCTTATACTCACCCACCATTCCTGCTATGTCGGCACTTGGTCTCCCGATGCTCCCGTGCTGTTGTTGTGACACGTGACGCTGGCTCCCAATCGGTGCTGGCGTCACTGTCCCCACCTTCGGGCAAATCAAACATGAAGAGGAAGTCCATAATCAGCTGAAGCTTGGACTTCCTCTCCATGATTAATACATACAAAGGTGGGGACAATGACGCCAGTGCTGATTGGGCATTGGAGTCACGTGTCACAACAACAGCATAGGAGCCCCGAGACAGCAAGTACTGACACCACAGAAACGGCGCCGACAAGGAAGGTGAGTATAGGATTTGTTATTTTATGTGGACTATCAATTTTGATCAAGAAGGGGTTGTCTTAGTAGTGGACAACCCTTTTAAGCTATATATATATATGTGTTAAAGGGAACCTGTCACTTGAAAAAAATCCTATTAAACTGAAGATATGGGGTTAATCTGCAGGATAACAGTGTTTTGAAATGGTCTTTTGTCACCACTGAGAGCCTCACTGACTGGAGGAAATTGCTTTTTTTTTCCCTGGCAGCATTCGGTGGCCTCAATGCATGTTTCAGTCATCATTCTGTGCAATAAGAGTGATGGCTGTAAGAAGTCCTCTGACACTGACTGAATACAGTTCAGCAATAGACCCGGCTGTCAGTCAGTGCCAAGAGCGCGGTTACAGCCGTTGCTCTCTATGCACTGAGCTGTAACTGAAGCGGTGCTGGCGCCGCCCCTGTGACTGAACGTGGAATGTGACTGGGAATAAAGTTTATTTCCTACTGGCAGTGGGGCTCTCAGTGCCAGAACCAGGCAGATTCAGAACACTATTAGTCTGCAAATTAACCCCATATCTGCAGTTTAATAGCTTTTTTTCACATGACAGGCTCCCTTTAATGCATGCAATTACTTAATAGGCAAAATAGGCAAAGTGATGAGCGAAGAGAGAAAATAAAAAATAAAAAAAATGTAAAATCTTCTTAGTTGGACAATTTTCCATTTTTGCATGTCTTTTTTCATCCTATTCTTCCAAGAGTCAAAATGTTTTAAAAAATGTTTTCATCTACAAAGTCACATAAAACAGAATTCATTGTCTTTCCCGCATCTCACGCGACCCCCCCCAACGAACCTATCCATTACAGTAAACGGCTGCCCACTCTCCCCAGTCCCACAAGCTCGCTGTCTCGGGGTAATCCTGGACACCGATCTCTCCTTCAAACCGCATATCCAAGCCCTTTCCACTTCCTGCCACCTTCAACTCAAAAATATTTCATGGATCTGTACATTCCTAAACCAAGAATCTGCAAAAACCCTAGTCCATGCCCTCATCATCTCCCGCCTTGACTACTGTAACCGCCTGCTCTGTGGCCTCCCCTCTAACACTCTTGCACCCCTCCAATCTATTCTAAACTCTGCTGACAGACTAATCCACCTGTTCCCCCGCTATTCCCCGGCCTCTCCCCTCTGTCAATCCCTTCACTGGCTCCCCATTACCCAGAGACTCCAGTACAAAAGCCTAACCATGACATACAAAGCCATCCACAACCTGTGTCCTCTGTATATCTGTGAGCTCGTCTCCTGATACTTTCCTGCACGCAACCTCCGATCCTCACAAGACCTCCTTCTCTACTCCCCTCTTATCTCCTCTTCTCACAATCGCATACAAGATTTCTCTTGCGCATCCCCCCTACTCTGGAACCCTCTACAACAACACATCAGACTCTCACCTACCATCAAAAAATTCAAAAAGAACCCGAAGACCTACCTCTTCCAGCAAGCCTACAACCTGCAGTAACCACCGATCGACCAAACCGCTGCATGACCAGCTCTATCCTCGCCTACTGTATTCTCACCCATCCCTTGTAGATTGTGAGCCCTCGAGGGCAGGGTCCTCTCCTCCTGTACCAGTCGTGAGCTGTATTGTTCAAGATTATTGTACCTGTTTTTATGTATACCCCTCCTCACATGTAAAGCGCCATGGAATAAATGGCGCTATAATAATAAATAATAATAATAATAAGGTTTGATTTGAGTTTTTAATTACAGAATTCTTTTTACCATACAATGAACTGAAAAAAATTCAGTTTAGAGTGTTGTGAAACTCTGAAAAAATAGCAAAAATTACCTAAAAACATGATTCTTCAGATTTGTACGATTATAGTGATAATTTTTTTTAAATTTATTTACGTGTTCAAAAAAATCAGAAATTAAAAAAAGAAAACAAAATTGGTTTGTGTAGCCATTATTTGAGACCCGTAACATTTTCTTTTTTTCATCAATGGACTTTAGAGAGGGTCTGTTTTTGTGAGGCAAACAAACGTTTTTATTGATTTCATTTTGGAGGACATACAATGTTTTGATCTCTTTTTAATTGCATTTTTTGCTATAGTTGTGGTGACCAAACTTCAGACAAGGCTTTTATCATATAGGTTACTGTATTTTGATAGACTGAATTTTATGCATGTGGCAATTCTAAATGCTTATTTTTTTATTTCTTTATTTTTACAGGATGAATAAGGGAGTGAAACAATTTTTTTCCACTTTTATTTTTTTTATAAACTTTTTTTAATTACTTTATTTTTAGTCGCCACTGGGTACTCAAACTATTGATTATGGGATTGCTTGCTCCAAATATTGAAATATTACAGTATTGTAGTACACAGTTAAAATCAAGGTCCTTGGCTGGAATTCACTAGAACCCTGCAGGGATGTGTATAAGGGACTTAACCTTAAACACCACTGTCAGATTTTGACAGCTGCATTTAGGCCTGACGAATGACCAGGAGGCATTCATTACATTGGAGGAAAGGAGATTTTCATAGCTAAATAGGAAAGGGTTCTTTTCAGTTAGAGCAGTCAGACTGTGGAATGCTGACCACAAGATGTAGTAATGGCAGACACTATAGCAGCATTTAAAAAAGGGCTGGATGCTTTTCTCACAACAAAAGGCATTATGGGTTACAAATAAACACATAAGAGAATGTATAACTGGTGGCGAAAGGTTGAACTTGATTGACCTGTGTCTTTTTTCAGCCTATGTACCTATACGGGCAGCACGGTGGCGCAGTGGTTAGCATTGCAGCGCTGGGTCCTGGGTTCTAATCCCACCCAGGACAACATCTGCAAAGAGTTTGTATGTTCTCTCCGTGTTTGCGTGGGTATCTTCCGGGCACTCCGGTTTCCTCCCACATTCCAAAGACATACTGATAGGGATTCTAGATTGTGAGCCCCATCGGAGACAGTGATGATAATGTGTGCAACCTGTAAAGTACATAACTACATAATAATAATAATCTTTATTTTTATATAGCACTAACATATTCCGCAGCGGAATATGTTAGCGCTATATAAAAATAAAGATTATTATTATTATGTAGTTATGTACTCACGAGTCACGACGTTAACAGCAGCGATCAGAGCTGAAGAACAAATTTCTTCAGATTCGGTCATCACTAAAGAATATGATTATTCCATAGTAAACGAGAAAAACAAGAAGCAGAAGTAGTAAAGATCCACAAGTGATCCATCCCTCTCAGTAGTACAATATTTTCTCATTTTGGAAACTGCTCAATATCTCCTATTATATATTGGCATATTTAAACTCAATTAACCTTGGAACCACTGAAACCGACAGCTTTTAGATTTTTATTGAATGACACTTAAAATGATGAATTTCTGCAAATGGAAGATGATGGGAAGCCCAAATTGAGTTTTGTGTGTAGATTTTATAAATCATAGTGTTTTGTATTTTGATGGCCTTTGAAAAGTTGGAATTTAAAGGGGTTTTCCCACCAACAAAAGCTGATTTTTATCAATACATCTTGAAATAATGATAATTTCCACAGTTGGATGTGTTTAAATAAAATGTTCCTGTACTGAGATAATCTTATAAATGTGCCCCTGCTGTTTACAGTGTAATGACTGTGTCTGACCATACAGCGACATGGTCTGATCATGGTCTGAGGCTGTGAGGACCATTGTAAAACCTTCAGCTTGCGGCTTTTGAGGTCGTCTATTGTGGATTTTCAAGAGTGTTCAGGATCATTATCCATTTGTAGAAGCATCCTATTTTCAACTTCTGCTTTTTCACAGATGGTGTTATGTTTGCATCAGGAATTTGTTTAACTATCATTAAATCCGTTCTTCCCTCTACCCAGGAAATGTTCCCCGTGCCATTGGCTGCAACAAAACCCTAAAGCATGATTGATCCACCCCCATGCTTAATGGTTGGCAAGATGTTCTTTTCTTGAAATTCTGTGTCCTTTTCTCTCTACATATACTTTTGATCATTGTGGCCACAAAGTTCTATTTTAACCTCATCAGTCCACAGAGCTTGCTTCCTAAATGCAACTGGCTTGTTTAGATGTTCTTTTGCATACTTTTTTATGCTGAATTTTATGGTGAAGATGCATGAGAGGCTTTCTTCTGATGACTCTTCCATGAAGACCACAATTTTGTAAGTGTCTCTGAGCAGTAGAACAATGTACCACAACTCCAGTGTTTGCTAAATCTTTCTGAAGGTCTTTTGCAGTCAAGCTGGGCTTCTAGTTTGACTCTCTAGCAATCCTATCAGCAGCTCTCACTGAAATTGTGCTTGGTCTTCCAGACCTTAACTTGACCTCCACTGTTCCTGTTAAATGCCATTTTTTAAGTACCTTTCCAACCTTCTGTCAAGGGCGACTTGAAAATGCTTTGCTATCTTCTTAGGCTATGTTTCCATGGGGTGTAATCTCCTCGCATTGGACTCAGCGGATACCTCGCTCTGCCCAAAGCGCCACTCCTGTTGTACGCGCAGTGATTCCGGATGTGTTCATTGAACACATGCGGAATCACCGCAACAAATTCATAGACTGGGATATTTATCTTGCGGAGATGGAGTGTCTCCACAAGATAAATAGGCATGATGCAGTCTATAAAGACACGCCGCATTTCCGGTTACGCATGGCAGCCCGATGCGGCCCTGCATGCATAGTGGAGACGAGATTTCATAAAATCCCCTCCTCTATGCTGTAACATCTGGACACTGCGGATTGGATGCTGCGGCTGTAAGCAGTGTTCAATCCGCAGCAAACCCTGAGCGAATCCTTAACGTGGAAACATACCCTTATAGCGTTCTCATGCTTTGTGGGCTTCCACCATTTTAAGAGAGATAGGCAGCTGCTAAGAAGAACCCGTGGCTGCTGTTTTTTGGCATGAGGTTAGAAGAGGCCAGATTTTATAAAGCTGGAAAATTTGCGTCACTTAGCCTTTCCTAATGAGGATATTGAACAAATCACAACCCTAACAGGCTTATTAAAGTCTGAAACCTTGATCAAAGTTATCTGTGCACGCAAATCTCGAATGGTGCCCAAAGTTTTGCATCGGCTCATTTTCCATTTGGTAATTTTTAAGATGAAAAAATAATTATATATATATAGATAGATAGATAGATAGATAGATAGATAGATAGATAGATATATATGTTGCCTAAAATACAAATTAAATGTGTCATCTTTAACTTTAGGTCTTTTAGAAATAATTTCATCTTCAACTTGCCTTAATGTTCACAGCAACAGTAATTTTGGCCAGAAGTGCCCAAACTTTTACATACCACCGAACAAACCTCTCACAGTTGTTGTTCTTGGTAGGCCCTGAACCCAGGACCCTATCGCTGCAAGTCAATGGTGCTAACCACTGAGCCACGTACTGCCCCACACAAACTCCATATGGATGTTATCCTTGTCTTACCTTGTAAATTAGGTTCAGTTCTTAATTTTTTACACTATGTCCGTAACTCATTACAAATTAAGCACTCACAAATTCTCTTACAGAATAAAAAAAAGTGTAATAATTCACCGAAAATAGCCGATGCCTCAGTAATGTCGTTTTTAAAAATTAAATGACAAACTTAATGAACTCTTAAGTGTAACTTCTGCTCATTTAATATGTACCAACTGGAAGCAGTAATTATATATGATTAATGTTGGTGTCATGGGTTAAAGTAAAGGCTAAGAATATTCCCTATCACAATGGCTACATTTACAGATAATTATGTATGATATTTGGCATTTCCTAGTACTTATGATATAAATGCTAATGGATAGACTGGAGATTTGTACGTACAAATTTTGGATATGTATTATACAGGAAAATATATCTTTGTACCGTGTTAGCCAGTAGATAGAAAAATATTCAAAACTGAATCGGCCAAACATCTGAGAACTTTCAATTTTGAAAATTTTTTCAAATATGTGCTATAAAAACTCTAAAGTTTTCTAAAACAAGTAATTTCATCCACAAGCATTCTTTGATAAATTTTATATCTACTGTTGGGTAATAATGACCATTCCTATGTCTCACCTGGCAAGGTGGATCATTGAAGCCTTCAGTCCAGATGAGCAGTTGTTGTGCAGCATGGACAGATGACGTTGGTGCAGCAGGATAGTCTGGTTCGAGCAACGGAAGTTTTGGAGACTGTGGAGCAAAGTTTGTCAGACGACTCACAATGTGGATGTATCAGAGCCCAGCTTGTGAAGTAGGGCTGCTTTTGACAGAGGACTCCAAATATGAACGTTGCAAAGCCCAATTTATAGAGCAGAGCCCATCATGTGGAGCAGAGATGGGTTTGGTAAAAGACATAATCTGGATGATCGCAGATCCCAGTGTGTGCTGCACAGCTTGGTTAGTAATGAGACTAAGAGACCATGTATACAAAAGTTTGGAAGCTTACAGAGTCAGCAAAGAAAGTAATGCTGTGCAGACCAAATATTAAACTGGGAATAATGAATATAATTTTTTATAGAAATGTGTTTATACCTGTTCTGTACCTTCAAAAAAAAAGATAAAACCAATGAAACCAAATGCATTAAGACTCATCCATGACCAAATGGATTCTGTATTATCATTTCAAAACTCCTAGCGTGATAATATAGTATCCAAAGAGGTATATTGGGCAATACTCAGTGGCCTACTGCCAATGGTGGCAGTTGTGGAGGTCCCATGATTTCTATGTACGCCCATGGCCCTACAATAGCTTAGTACACCCACAATTTCATATAAAATCAGACAGAAAAAAAATCATGGCATGCTATAGAACTTTTTAAGGAAACTATCTCTTATTTACCTGCCCACATTTTGCTACAAAGAATAATTTTCTGAGGTCTGGTCAGGACAGGAGCACGCAATAGGGAAATAGTGCAAAAGAAAAAAGAGATGAGAGTGTGTAGGGACACAACACCTATAAGAGCTCTAGTATCCGTGGACGCCGCCCTAAGGCTGGAGGAAGACTTCTTCCATATAGAAATTCACTTTAGCGTCTCCAGTGTACCTGGGCTGCACTCGTGGGACTGAAGAATCCTTGATGGTATAAATTTGAAGTTTTATTCAAACCAATGAGTTTCAGCATTGGACTGTTGCCTTTTTCAAGGTAATTTTTTATTACTTTGAAAAAGGCACCAGTCCGGCACTGAAACGCGTTAGTGTGAATAAAAATCTTAAGTTTATTGTTTGATTAGTGCCAGGTAAGGTCTCATTTAGACTTCAGTTTTTCTCCTGGATATAACTCTTACCTATTAATCTCTGTGGTAAAGAAAAGTCCACAAATCACATGGCCTGGCTGTGTGTGATGTGAGGAAAACGATCAAACATCCAACTCCCACCATCCAAATAAAATTATTGCACAAAGGAACTATCCTAAGAAATTCTTGACACTTCAAATTACTATAACAACCAAAAGGTCTGGCAGAAATTAAACAACCGACCAAACAAAGAGAACCAAAGTAAGAAGTAAAATTTAAAATGTATTAATGAATATTAAAATAATAAAAGACATAGTTCATTATTACACAGAAAATACCAAGCGAGGGGACCAAAAAAGACCTACCCTGAAATTGATATAAAAAATAAATAAATACAGCTCCCAGCGAAAATGGATTTTATAAAAGCTAAATAAAATAATAGCTTTATTGGATAATCCACCAAAAATCTGAACAAGACACAAAGTGCAGATATGCTACTCATTTCACATCAATTATGATCCTACTTCATGGCATGAAACCTACATGAGGTTTAGATATATATCAACCCTCAAGTTCAATATCACATATTATACTCTGTGTTCACACGTGCGTGTATTTTTGCTGACCAAGTAGTCATCACCAAACAAGGAGACATATCTGATTTTGATCCAAGTCGCGGATCAAAGTTTCCCACGCAAGTCTATGGGTCAGTGAGAAAAATCGAACAACTCTCAAAGGCCATCTGTGTGATGTTCAATTTTCAAGTTTGTATTCATAGGAGAAGCTTGACAAAACATCTTGTACGCAAAAAAATTATGAAGTTGCAATGGTAAAAACTGACAAATTGACTGGATAGGGATTGTCTAGTTTAGGCAACCCTTTAATGTCAAGTCTTTGCATCTTTGAGTCAGAGATGCCGTGAGTTGGATGTAAATTGTAAATTGTAACCAAAAACAGTTAGGGCCAGAAATATTTGGACAGTGACACAATTTTCGCGAGTTGGGCTCTGCATGCCACCACATTGGATTTGAAATGAAACCTCTACAACAGAATTCAAGTGCAGATTGTAACGTTTAATTTGAAGGGTTGAACAAAAATATCTGATAGAAAATGTAGGAATTGTACACATTTCTTTACAAACACTCCACATTTTAGGAGGTCAAAAGTAATTGGACAAATAAACATAACCCAAACAAAATATTTTTATTTTCAATATTTTGTTGCAAATCCTTTGGAGGCAATCACTGCCTTAAGTCTGGAACCCATGGACATCACCAAACGCTGGGTTTCCTCCTTCTTAATGCTTTGCCAGGCCTTTACAGCCGCAGCCTTCAGGTCTTGCTTGTTTGTGGGTCTTTCCGTCTTAAGTCTGGATTTGAGCAAGTGAAATGCATGCTCAATTGGGTTTAGATCTGGAGATTGACTTGGCCATTGCAGAATATTCCACTTTTTGGCACTCATGAACTCCTGGGTAGCTTTGGCTGTATGCTTGGGGTCATTGTCCATCTGTACTATGAAGCGCCGTCCAATCAACTTTGCAGCATTTGGCTGAATCTGGGCTGAAAGTATATCCCGGAACACTTCAGAATTCATCCGGCTACTCTTGTCTGCTCTTATGTCATCAATAAACACAAGTGACCCAGTGCCATTGAAAGCCATGCATGCCCATGCCATCACGTTGCCTCCACCATGTTTTACAGAGGATGTGGTGTGCCTTGGATCATGTGCCGTTCCCTTTCTTCTCCAAACTTTTTTCTTCCCATCATTCTGGTACAGGTTGATCTTTGTCTCATCTGTCCATAGAATACTTTTCCAGAACTGAGCTGGCTTCTTGAGGTGTTTTTCAGCAAATTTAACTCTGGCCTGTCTATTTTTGGTATTGATGAATGGTTTGCATCTAGATGTGAACCCTTTGTATTTACTGTCATGGAGTCTTCTCTTTACTGTTGACTTAGAGACAGATACACCTACTTCACTGAGAGTGTTCTGGACTTCAGTTGATGTTGTGAACGGGTTCTTCTTCACCAAATTAAGTATGCGGCGATCATCCACCACTGTTGTCATCCGTGGACGCCCAGGCCTTTTTGAGTTCCCAAGCTCACCAGTCAATTCCTTTTTTCTCAGAATGTACCCAACTGTTGATTTTGCTACTCCAAGCATGTCTGCTATCTCTCTGATGGATTTTTTCTTTTTTTTCAGCCTCATGATGTTCTGCTTCACCTCAATTGAGAGTTCCTTTGACCGCATGTTGTCTGCTCACAGCAACAGCTTCCAAATGCAAAACCACACACCCGGAATCCACCCCTGACCTTTTAACTACTTCATTGATTACAGGTTAACGAGGGAGACGCCTTCAGAGTTAATTGCAGCCCTTAGAGTCCATTGTCCAATTACTTTTGGTCCCTTGAAAAAGAGGACACTATGCATTACAGATCTATGATTCCTAAACCCTTTCTCCGATTTGGATGTGGAAACTATCATATTGCAGCTGGGAGTGTGCACTTTCAGCCCATATTATATATATAATTGTATTTCTGAACATGTTTTTGTAAACAGCTAAAATAACAAAACTTGTGTCACTGTCCAAATATTTCTGGCCCTAACTGTACATTAGTATGGATAATTGAAGATATCTTTAGGCGAAGCCTACTGGATACGTTAAAAAGTCAAAAGATTTCTCAGTGTTTGGTTCTTTGTATTGCAATAATACAGCATCTAGGACTCAATAAGATCTTGTATCTAAATAAATCATCAAAGTCGTGTAATAAAAGAATACATTAACTACAATGCAGCTAAACTGTGTTTGACCCATTCCTGAAAGTGAAATTTCCATATCTTAATTGAGGACTATTGATTGCTAATGCAGTAAAGCTCTTGATGAAGTGGAAGCACGTTGTAGAATCATTTCACCTCTAAAAGTAGAAGGAAAAGGTATTAGCATTCTGTATGTGCACCGTGGCTATTATAGTTATTAGAAGATTAATACTAAACTATATAAAGATTAAGATCAAAAGATTTTACGAAGCAGCAATTAGCTTAAATGTAAAAGGAAACTAAACAATAGATTTGCACATAGAATCTTGAATGCAGTAGATTGTTGCCAAACTGGGCAATTCTGAGGACCTCCATTTTCCTAAGTCCTCCACGTATATGACCCCAAGAGGCAATGTAAGAGTAGCATTCAAAGGCAGGTAGTTGCTATTTGCTAACTAGCGGTGCTCATAGCATAGCATAGTCATATGACAAACATAGAGGTCTGCTGGAGACCTTTGGTTGTCATGCCAACCCATTGGTGACCCGCGATCACGTGACGGGGTCACCGATGGGCAGGATTTCGGGCGCTTCCAGTAAGTATGAGTTAAATGCTACCGTCAGGGATTGACAGCGGTATTTAGCAGGATAACAACCTTGAGTGCATCGCGATTTCACTCGCGGCTGTTAGAAACGCATGTCAGCTGTTCAAAAGATGTGGGCTCAGTGCTAGAGCCCATATCAAAGGGAGGGATTCCAACGTTGGCGTAATATTATGCACGTCGGAAAGGGGTTAAAGGGTTATAATGCGGCCTTCCCTCCAAATTTTTAAAGGGTCATCATGCAGCCCTCGCTCATAATATTTAGAGGGTCATGATGCGATCCTCGCTCTTAATTTTTTCAGGGTGTGTATGATTACCTCCTTCATAATTTTTTAGGATGTGCAGGAGGCCTACCACTGCAATTCTCTTATATATATGTTAACCCCTGAGGGTAAATGTTTTTCAGCCCTTGCACTTAGTGCATAGGCTTTACCAATCTTGGAGTCTCAACCCTTAAAAATGGAAAAAAACGTTTTCTGAGGTCCTCCTCTACGTGTATTTCAGGGTGCATTGTAATCCCACCTAATTTTTGGCAGCCTTTGCACGGAGTACATCGACTTTATGAGTCTAAGAGTCCCACTACCTAACAATTTTAACATAATGTGTATGAGGCCCTCCTTTATGTCTAATGCAGGGTGTATCAGAGTCCCTCTTCCTTCTAATTTTCCTCAGTTCTAGGATTGTCCGCATGGACTTTGTGAGTTTCAGAGTCCTTCCTTCATAAATTAAACAGGATGTATCTGACTATATCCCACATGCCACATGCTAAGGTAGTAAAATCTTAAAATTACATTGATTACCGATGAGTCTTGTTTTATTTCCCCCTTTACTATGTCATCTACTGTAGCCATAGGCAATGGGGAAATATGGTAAGAGATGCCCCGGATATTAAGGGGTGGAGGAAGCGTGTTTTTTTCTTCTCTTTTTAATTTTGTCTTATATACAAGTCATTATGCATGAAATATGTTTCCTAACATTTTTTCCTGTAAAATCCATTTTATCTTCCTTTTTTGTATGTTTATTTTCAATCCATAAAAGTGGCATAACACTCTGACAACATTGTCACCAGCAGTGACCTGGGAGTCAAAGATGCATCCAGGAATCTTCTCCATGCAGTTCCCATTTGAGCACTGTTTCCATCCATTTCAGCAATTTTTCTGCCTTCCCATCCCTTCTGTTTGAGTCTTTGGAAAAAATGCTCAGGTTTCCCATTTACTTCGAATATACTTGGTACTCAAGTGGAGCCCGTCTAAGCATCTGACCTGCTTGATTCGAAATCTGAGCACTCGAACATTTCAGTGCTTGATCATCACTATTAAATAGAAGTAAATAATTCAAAATAACATGCTACAACCTTTTTGCAATCTCTTCAGCTGTTTTTCCTTCTCAGCACACAATCTCAGTGCTTGCCAGAGCTCCTGGCTAAAGGTACCGTCACATTTAGCGACGCTGCAGCGATATAGACAATGAGCCGATTGCTGCAGTGTCGCTGTTTAGGTCGCTAGGAGACGTCAAACACCGGCAACAGCTGAGCGATGCAGGAGTGATCCAGTGACATACTTATCATTCTCGCTGGTTGTTAGCTCCATGAAAAACCATTGCAGGCATCATTGCTTTTGCTGTCAAACATGACGAATCATGCCGACCTGACGACCAAATAAAGTTCCGGACTTCTAGCTCCGACCAGCGATGTCACAGCAGGATCCTGATCACTGCTGCATGTCAAACACAACGAGATTGCTATCCAGGACGCTGCAATGTCACGGATCACTGTCGTTCTCGTTGGAAAGTTGCTCAGTGTGAAGGTACCTTTAGTCACTTCTCATAGCAGCAGTGTTCTTCATTAGGTTGTGTGTCAACTTAGTGCATAATAAAGCATAAGTACACAGCAGAAAACTCTTACATTCTCTAGTGGAACCTCACACCTTTAATACTTTGTGACACCCTGTTTAGCAATTTCATAACTCGTAGCATATCTCACATATAATATTCTGAAATCTCCATTCATGCAGCATGTCATACAATTTTGTCACACATTTATCACATAGTTGTTGCATCACACACATAGTTGTGGTGTTTATATGTATTGGTGTGGATTTCCAGGACAAATCTAACTAAATGTCATACCATAATACTACCTGGCAATCGTACACAGCAGGCATAACAAAACTAAATATAGCACATGGCATAGCAAAAATAATACAACTTATAAGGCACTGTAATAGCATATATATGCAATTTTCACAGCAGCAATGTAAATATTGTAACCATGTGCTATCTCCTCTGCAACAGGGTAAATGGTTACGCATGGCGCCCAACATGGGATGTATCAGTCTTCGGCAGTTCAAAACAAAACAGTGGTGTTTGAATTGCATCATTATTTCATTTTTGTAAGAGGTAGAGGACAAGATATATTAAGTCTCTTACTTGGACATAAATATTTCAGTAAAAAGTACTTATTAGTAACTGCTTCATTAACATTTTTTTATATAAAAACAAATCTTGATGAGGTGGAGGAAAGAAAAAGTCACTTGGTAAGCGAGGTCTTATTTTGAATAAAGCATGCTGTCTGTTGCTAAGGCCAGGCTTAAATAGCAAATGCTGTTTTAATTTGTATTTCATTACTCAATAGTGCACATGAAAATAATCTGTAATATGTTTTATCAGATAAATATGTTTTTTTCTCTCCTTCTTTGCTGATTGCTCACTCTCAATTCATGGGTAAAATCTATATTCAGTAAAGACAGATTTTCTCATTACTGAGATAGAAGATGACAGTTGGTGTTTATAAAATTTTATGGAGAGGGAGGAGCTAAAGGCAGACACAGACATTTTCTGCAAGTCTTCCTGAAATGACAGCTATAGTTTATTCTAGAACTACATGAGCACCAACTGTCAGCTCCTAGCTCAGTAAGGCTGTATTCCAAAAATGAGTTAGGCCGGGTTCACATTAGCACTTCAGTCTGCAGCGCGGTGCTGCGGACTTCTTTCCTTAAGCTCCGCCTACTTCCGCATACATTCTGCGTACCTATCTTTATCATTGAGTACGCAGGGACATGCGTTGTATGCAGATGCGTCCACATGCGTCGTTTTGAAGTGCCCTCTGAACGCAACATGTTGCATTTTCTTGTGTTCAGAGGGCACATCAAAACGATGCACGCAGATGCATCCACATGCAATGCATGTCCCTGTGTTAACAATGTTAAAGATAGGTACGCAGGGCATATAAGGAAATAGGTGGAGCTTAATTAAAGTCCACAGCACCACTCTGCGGACTGTAATGCTAATGTGAACTTAGCCTTATTTGTGTTACGGGTCGAGTTCCCGCCATTGCAGAGGGGGAATCTGGAGCCATGTCTGCTGCGGTCTCCCACTCTACATCAGCCGCAGTGGAGCCTGCTCAGCGGAGACATCTGTCCCAGCGTCTCTCTGTCTGATACTGTGCAAAGGGTTACTGCTGCCTTTCCAAGCTCTGCTGTTGTAGCCTGCACTGGTCAGCGGCGAGCAGGCTTTTCTGGGACTAAGTCCTGCCTTGCACACACTGAGCATGCCCACGGTAAGACCTCTCATTGGAGGTCAGGGGTCACATGCTCAGGTACTTCAGCAGCTATCATTGGTTCCTTAGGAAGGTCCTGAAGTTGCTCAGGTACTGTAGAATCTTCCATTGGTTCCCTAGGAATGTCCTTAAGCTGCTGCAGCACGGCCATGCACTAGTATCACCACATGTCATGAGCTTGTTATTTGTGGTCGCGCCTGTATGTGTGAATTCAGGGACCTGTCTGAAATAAGCCCCTAGAATACCGGCACCTCCGGTGAGGAGTTTTTGTGTGCTTTTCTGGGTGCATGACCAGGGCACAGCATCTTATTTATAGCGACTCTCTGGAGTTAACAGAGTTTGCTTATACCGCCATAGAGCGCTGGCATTTGCCAGCAGCAGGCTCCCCTCCTGCACGGTGGACCCCGGCTTGCAAACACACCTATTTATACATATATATATATATATATATATATATATATATATATATACTCGGTGCGTTCCGCCAACCCTAACAATTTGTTCGTTTTTGACACTGCGTATTTTTTTCTGTGTCAATAGTGCAGCATCTAAGGGTATGTGCACATGTTAAGTATTTGGTGCAGAATTTTCTGCACCATGTCTATATCTCTGAGTTGGAAGATAGATGCATTTTTGCCACTTTTTTATGTGTTTTTACATGCCTTGAAGGGGCAGATTTTTCCCCCACTCATCAGCATGAGTGAAACCTGCAGCAAAAATGCTGAAAGAATTGACATGCTGTAGATCAGTGTTTCCCAAACTCCAGTCCTCACAGACCACACAGGTCATGTTTTCAGGATTCCCATAGTGTTGCACAGGTGAGAGAATTCCTGAGGGCTTGATGAAACTTCCACCACCTGTGCAATACTAAGGAAATCCTGAGATCATGACCTGTGGGGTTCGTAAGGACTAGAGTTTGGGAAACACTGCTGTAGATAAATCTGCACCAAATCTGCAAGTCAGAAATAAGCAGCTTGTGCATGAGACCTCACTATTATCATTCACTTTTATGGCATCAGGAAACATTTCAGGTTTTGTGACAAATCTGTGCATAAAAAACATGACAAAAACATAACAAATCTTCAATGTGTGCACAAGCCATTACTGTTCTAGCAAAGTGAATGGGATTTTTAGAAATCTTATTCCCAATGTGCTTTATTCTAATTTAATATAAACTGACCTGCGATGTGTGTTTCACATACACAGCATGTCAAATTCTCTTGTGATGTGTTAAGTTTTATGTAAGGATTTTCTCCATAGAATTGCATTTAATATGGAAAATCCACAGGTAAAAAATGGATTTGCGGAAATGCACCAAAAATGGAAGTAATCAACACATGACTTTATCGATAAAGTTTTGTGAAAACCAAATACAAGGGAGTATCTAAAATAAAGCTTTATTTAAAGCATAACATACCAACAAAAGACAAAAAAAGTGTCTACAAAAGCACTAAAAACACAATGAAGAAAGCAAAAGTAACTTAATTTACCTAATTGTTACAGAAAATTTGCAACATCAAAAAGTCACAAAAAGCTCATTGTGGGAACGTAATAGAATGTCATTGTGGGAACGTAATAGAATGGGTAAATCTGTATTCACTGAAGACAGATTTTATGCGTGAATTGAAAATTTTTACAATTAATGATGAGTGCAAGATGAGAAAGATGCAGATTTCTTTGATAAGATATATTACAAAGTTTCTTATTTTCACTTATAGTATTGATTTAAAAAAAAGATTTCTACACTATAAGTTTGGTAGACCCGCCTGCTGAAAAAATGGATCCATCCATCTTTCCATTACAGACAATTTCTGATACATTCTCATCTTCACACAAAGAAAACATCAGTAGTTTAGTACCTCCATTATGGTTGCCTACAAAGGAGTAGACTCAGTATGAAAGGTACATTTCTAACGGGATTATATCATTCGCCACTCAGTTATGCATTGAGAGGTAATGGCGCCAATGGCGACATGTCTTCAGATTCCTGCCCTGACACATGCACAATCAGAAGGTATCGTAGATTTTGTCTTATATATTTGAATATACAGTAGTTCTAACAAAAGTAATTTTGTCTCACATAACACAGGACAGGAATACAGTGCAAAAAGTGTATTTGACGCTTAACTTGACATTGATCAATGGCTTGTGGAAAATCAAACAAGAGAAAAGATATGCATAACAAAGGGATCAACCATCAAAAAATAAGTTTATTAATACAAAAAGAACAGCAAGGAAAGACACATTGTTATGCATATCTTTTCTCTTGTTTGATTTTTCGATGGTTTCCTTTATATGCATATGGTTGATCCCTGATTTGTTTAGTTGTGTGGTGCCCGCTACTTTCTCTTGTGATCAATGGCTTGTGCAATGTTAAAGAGAATCTGTATAACATGTAGGATGCTGAATAAAATGATACTTTAATATTTGAGACCTGATGTCTTATTCCAGAGAAATCCATATTTTTGTTAATATGTAAATGAGCTGAAAAGATCTATGGGCCGGACATAGATCTCCCCGAGTATCTGCTGTGATAGCTTATTGTAAATGAAAGTGAGCATTACCAGTGTGAGACATGTCATAACCGACAGTCTGCCCTAATGATCTACATCTATCACACTGGTTTAAGAGATATTCTTCTGTGATAAATTATCAAGATGGTATGTTGTGAGCTATGATAATCTTTGTGACATCTGTAGATCATGTGTACGATCAGCATTTATGCGTCTTGACAGCTATTTGTAGACATGATGCCAATGGTGGTACTTACGTCCTAATGCTGAAGTTATTGGCGCTACAGAGCCTCTTTAATGTTCATAAAATGCCTAATATGACTTTTGATAATATAGGACATTTATGTTATTTTGCATACAACTATATTGCTGCAAAAAACATCTAAAACATTCCATTTTTGGTACAATTTACATCACAGTCCTGATTCATTTTTCCTAATACATTATCCTCTGTGGCATTTTTTCTTATTCAAACTTTTTGTTTTTTTTCACTGTGCATCCTTTTATCAACTAGAGCACAAACATTCCCTTTAGTCAGTAATTTCAGTTTTAGCCTTTTCCTTTCTAATGTTCCCGAGATGTCAGAGACAAAAGTTGCAATGACAAAACTGGGTGGAGGTGAATTGTGAAGAGGTTAAGACCTCCATTGCTGGTAAGTTGAAAAACTGATGGATAATTGTAATTAGCTTTCAGAATTTTTAATTATAGAAGTGGTATAAATAATCACAAAGCGGCGCTCCGCTAATGAGAGTTCTTGTGCATAAAAATGCAGGAAAGCATTTGTTAAAGGGTCTTTGAAAGCTCTGCTGTTAATTAGGTGTCTTGCTGCCAGAAAGATTTTAAGAACACAAAAAAAAAACATTTCTACATATAAATCAGCCAGAATCTGATAGAGTCCCAATAACAATTATGGGACAGAGAGACTTGAAAGCAAATTTGTTTTGTTGCACATAAATTTTCTATACGTGCTGTCGTTAAACAAGACTCTGCCAAAATAATGAAACCTAAATGCAATTATAAATGATCCACTCCCTTTAGTCTTCAGAAAATGCAACTTAAAGGAGTTATCACTAGAGATGAGATGATCAATTCATGGGACTCTGGTCCAGCATCCAGGTCAGTGTTACTTGGAGGTTAGATTGGAGGCTCGCCAATCTCGTACATTCCGATTTCAATGGCATGGCTAAAGCGTGTTAGTGGGAATGCATATTACAATGTATGATACTGTAGTTCAGTAGCTGACACCATATTGAACTTTAACATGATTCCTAACAAATGATTTTGCATTTTTATGCACTTTATACCCTTCAATATGACTTACTTTCTTGCACAGTGATTTTTCTTATTCTGTACACTGCAGGGCCGGACTGGCCATCTGGCAATTCTGGCAAATGCCAGAAGGGCCTGTCTGGTCGTGGACTGCCTTGTCTGCTACGTTGTTAACAGAATCGGTGTTTTCAAGATACCCATACTGTTAAGAGTTGTGATAGAGCACAAAGTCGCTGACTATGTCACTTACCCAGGCAGGCCACGGGTCTCATTAGAAATATTGGTCTTTCTTTTCTCCATCCAGGGTAATATTAGTAATATATCCCATCTGGTTCATGAGGACGGGGACAACATGGGCCTGTGTGATTTCAAATGCCAGGACTGAATTTCAGCCCCAGTCCGAACCGTCTGTACAGTATGTGTTTTCATCTCCCCTTGTTACTGTGCTTTATTATGTATATGTAATAAAGCTAAAATAATTTTGATTATTACTTTGTCTATGAAGGATTGCCTATGAAGCTGTCCACATGTCCTTGTGTTATAGTGGACTGAATATCCACAAAAGTCTCAGCTCCGATGAGACCAGAGGATTTCAGTGCTTGCAATGGGGATCAGAAGCTGCGACAACGACCAGACGGGTGACAGTGAGGAGCAGGGAGTCCGGAGCCGTGAGCCGTGAGATGAGCATGAGGATTTTTTCTACTTTTCACAAATGATATTTATTAAGCTTTGGGGTTGGGAAAGATCGCTGTGTACAAAAAGGGACATTAAATTCCTGGGAAAATCCACGTAAACAGATGAATTAAAATTTTGACAGATCCTCTAATCTCTTAGAAGACATCAGGCTGTTAACCGAATGCTGGCCATTTTTTACTGTCTAATGGGTAGGAGGAGCTAGACATTTTTCTTTTACATATAAGAAAGATAAATCAACACAGAAGAACACATGGACCAGAAATTGAGGAAAATTTTATCCAGCACTGACGAAAAATGATCCATACTTTCTCGGAATAAAAAAACGTATGTCTTATGCAGCCATAGCCAGGAGCATCTGTATTCAGGAGAAGTCGAACAGAAGTGATCTCCATGCTTGGTGGTAGTCCCAAAGTTGTAAACCCAACCTATTGCACATATGCAAGAAATTGATACAGAAAATGAACAAGAAAATGACAAAAAATTGCCATCGTGCAATGAATAAACTTAGTTTTCATAAACTAAAGTACTCCTATAAATGTTACAACGATGTTATACAAGATTGCGAGTGAGTAGATTTGATAAACTAGCACCTTATAATTGCTTCTTCATTTTTTTTTAGATATTGCTGAATCCCTGAGGACGTATAAGACGTGATAATTTACATCATCAGTAAAGTTTCCACCCAGGAGAGCTTGTCTCAAGTGTCTGCATTCTCCTTTTCGTAATCCTGTCACAGCAGTTTATAGACATAATGATGTTTATTCAGAATTTGGCTAAAACTAATGAACCATTGGTAAACACCTCAGCATCTCAGTTTTCATGAATAATGAATATCAATGGATCTGTCACCAGCAGCAACATTGTTGCTCGCTTTTCTTACTGATACATGATATATTGTATGTAAGTGTGAATACAGACTTACTGCTTATCTATGTGGGGTAAATGGGGCAATAACAATGAAGGGGTCTTCCTCGAATACATGATTTCAAGATGTGAATGGTGGGGGTCTAATTTCCTGTAAGACACCCACTGATCAGAAGTATGCATTCTTAGGGCTAGCAATGTATATTCCATCAAATTTTTTTTACTAAAATCTCTACAGAATTTTTACTATGTTTAATGGGAAGGCGTAAAAGAAAGCAAAAAGCTCTCAGATCTGGCTGTAGTACAAGTAAAACCTTGGACACTGGGCAAATATGTCTCAAAGAAAGATTCCTTTGAAACATAACTTATAATAATAATAATAATAATAATAATAATAAAAATCACAGATAAACCCAGGTCAGACAAAGCATAGAGCAACCATGACCAACAATAGGGTCTATAAAGTCTTTGATAAAGAGTAATAGGACATATCAAATCCAAAATGCTATAGCACATAAAAAAGCTTAGATCTCACCCATTCGAGTGGTAGGGATGTCTCATTCCAAGGGGTTCCACCGGTAGCAAAAAATAGCTGGTCCAATCTACTATGTTGTGCCCTATGTATTTGCTCTCACCTTAACAAGGGCAGTACTCAAGTATAGTTCTCATGAAAAAATCCCCACGTTGTGTTTCGTTCTCAGTAACGAGATGACATCAAGGAAGTGTACTTGTTAAGTGGAGAAAAACTGAAATTATGAGGTTTTTATTGCTCAAAAATCCATAGAGCAAAAATAGAGTGTGTCTATAAAGTGCCTGGTGTCCGAAAAGAAAAGAAAACAAATATCACACAATGGTGAGTATTAATATTGGAGGAGCAGAGTGCTGCCACCTCCCCATTTTTTTACATTTTTGACACAGGGCACAACATGGTAGGTATAGTAGGTTGGAACTATTACAACTATTTTTTTTATACTGGTTGAACCCCTTGGAATGTGATATCCCTACAGCTCAAATGGTTGAGAGATACACTTTTTTATGCACTATAGCACTTTGTATTTGATATGTCATATTACTCTTGATCAAAGACTTTATAAGCCCTATTGTGGGTCATGGTTGCTCAATTCTTTGTGAGGGATTTTTTTCTGGTGTACACATCATGCTTTGTCTGACCAGGGTTTATCTGTGATTCTAGTATTATCATTTTATTATTATCATTAAAAGTTATGCTTGAAAAGGATCTTTCTACCCGATATAGAATATTTATCCGGAGAGATTAGATCCTGTAAACATTAGCAGTTACCAAGCTGTGTATCAAATATGCCGTATGCTTGCAAATATATAGCACTTGTCCCCGAGTTAGTCTATGGGGGCATGCACATGCATGATTTTCTCCTCTGACCGAGTAAGTCCAAGGAAAAAAATCACAGCAAGCATTATTTGCCTCTGAGAATCGGATGGCACTCGCACATTCAACTCTATGGGTCGGTGGAAAAAGTTGGACCACACTCGGATGCAATTTTTGTTCTCCAGCTCCGAGAAAATTGAATCACAGTCTGATCACACTCTGATCAGAGAGTGATTAGTATAATCAGACCGATTTTGCTGGATGAGAGAAAAATGGTGGTGTGACCCTAGCCTTAAAGATGAGTGTACCTTTTGAAATTCAAATTTGCTGGGTTCACCAATATTTCCCCAAAAATGTGATTTGCGTCAAATAAATTTACTGCGCGCAAGAGAGAAAGAGCCTACTTCCATGATTGTCTGCTGTTGGCTGTACTAGAACCATATGATGCCATATCTGCAGGACATTAAGTGGTAGCCCATACCGCCACACAAAACACTATTAGCCTGCTCGCTGATGCTTCAGAATTATGGGAAATGACACTGGACATTTTTATTATATATATTTTTCTGATCCATGAAAATCGAATCTCAAAGCTTTTTCATATGTGGAAACCTGTTAATTTCAGGAAACTCGAATTGAAGTTGATCGTCTGCAGATGAAACCTTTCATCTCTGTTCACCATGACTTTATTGCTGAGGGACTCATTGATGAGTGAATCTGATGAAACTTGTATTCATTATTACACTTGAATTTGATCAGGAAATTCAATTTGCCTCAAATTAGTTCAATTCAAATTGAATCTACATTATTATGTTCTGAGGTTTTTCCTGACCCCAGAGAATAATAAGCATGTAAAAAAAAATTGCATTCAAGTTGCCCTCATCTGTCATCTGCCCTTTCGTTAAACCCTGATTATCGTCTTCGGTCTTGACACTGGTGTGGTCTTCCATTGCTCGGAATCTTTGACGTACCAGCTTCTTCTGCGTCTCCTGCACTGACTAGGCTTTAATGTCATGACATGTGACATTATTATGAGATGAAAACTTCCTTTATTGAATGTGGCAACGTGTTTTGGTGTTGGTCTGATAACTTCATAAGACCTCAGGCCAATACTGAAATGCATTTCTGCATTCGATAACAATTTTTTCACTGTCCTTGTTGTGTCCTTTATTTGCAACATTGTGAAATGCCTAAAATCCTTGTTAATTTCTCTTTCTTTTTTTCTCTTTCCCACTGTTCAGGTGATTGACCTGGCTTCATAACCTTCACTATTTCCCAGGAAGAGAGAAAAATGGAGTTAGCCATTTCTGTGTTGTTTTTGTTTATTTCATGTTTCTTGTGTGTTTGGCACTGTTGTTGGCAAACAGCTCAGCCATGTTGTTTGTACCACAGATGGGAGAAATGTTGGGCCTATGAGACAAACATATTGCATGTGCCTCTTGTCCATAGCCATGAAATGATATCAGTAACAAGAATGACATTTGTAGATTCTGTTGCTCAGGACCCTACATTGACATGTTGAAAATATTTGGGCAAAGAAAAGTGGCACCATGGCGTTCTACCAGAGCAGCTTGATGTTGATATCTAGTTTTTGGCACCTGGAGTTTTCGGGTATATTTCTAAGCACAAACAGTGACACCTACCAGGGCCCTAACAGCCAGAAGACAAAGGCTGTGATGGCCAGTAATGAACAGGAGTGTACTGACCTGTGCAGAGCTGACTGACATATGTGAGAAGGAGCACTTATAATAAATTGGACAGGACACAGATTAGTAGAGATGGGTCAAAATCATGCCATTTGCTTTCGAAAGCGATAAACAGAGACTATGACAACTGTATGCAGCAGTAACACAGGATGAAAGTAGAGGTTTAATCAGAGAATTGTGGGTATACGCGCCAACAAGCTAGTGTGCCAACTCTGAATTTTGTGCTACCTCGATAATCACTCCTAAGAAGGTAGACCTTGTTGCAACTATGGACTGAACAGGCCATGAGAGACCTCACTTTAGATCCATAATTAAGACTGTGTATTCTTAGGCTGCCTTCACACTAGCAGTATTTGGTCAGTATGTTACATCAGTATTTGTAAGCCAAAACCAGGAGTGGGTGATAAATACAGAATTGGTGACGTGTTTCTATTATACTTTTCATCTAATTGCTCCACTCCTGGTTTTGGCTTACAAATACTGATGTAAAATACTGACCAAATACTGCTAGTGTGACGGCAGCCTTATGCAGAGGGCCATTATTGTTCTTCAGAGCTTCTGTGAATTAAAGGGACTGTGCCCTAATGAATATGTGCATCTTCAGGGGAAATTTTGGTTACTTAAATGTAAGTATTTGGAGCTTTAAAAGTTTTCTGGGAAATTGGGTTTAATTTAAAAATGTGTTGTTTTTTCTGACTTCTTCTCAGCTAATTTATGATGACATGAATGTTGAGTTGAACATTGTAGCCATAATTCAGAAGAGCTGTGAAAGAGACAGATAAGGTTACAAACTCACTGTCAGGACAAGCGCACTGAGGGTTCCTCAGTTAAGTTATTCTGCAGCAGCAAAATACAGAGAAACGAAGAGTCAGTAAAAGCCCAATGGTGTTTAATTTTTCATGGAAAACCAAGTACAAAACCTATTACTAAAGCCTTTGGGCACATGTAGGCGTCTGTGCAAATCTGTCCAAGCTCAGAATGCAATGCACAGACTCAGGGGTGGATTAAGGGTAGCCAGGGCCACGGGCTGTTCAGACACTGTGGGCCCCCCGGTCATGCGACGGGGTCATGCGACAGGGTCATCATATACCTGAACCAGATTACTCCAGAAAAATAGTTGCTGTGTGAAACTATAACCTGTTAAACATCCATTGATCTAGTCAATTTACCCTTCAACTCAGTACATAGTGTACCGTGTATAGGTAACACTGACTCACCAGTGACATCTCTAGGTTAAGTCCTTCATCTTTCATCCAGCACAGACCGCCATCACTTCATCCAGCCAGGACTTGTCTCTGCAGGAAATAACACAGTTACAGTATGTTGAGCTCCGCTTGTAGAACACATTACTTAATTTTTACCAACTTCTACATTACACCATATGAAGAAAAAGAGGCAACATAGTGTCACTCTACACAGTAACAGGACCACCCCTCAATTTAAAACAGTGTCCTCAAAAAATGAAATAAATACATCACTGAGGTAATAATATCCCTTAATTAGCCCCTATCTATATATATAATTGTCTAAGGGTTTTTCTGTCTGTCTGTCTGTCTGTCTTTCTGTCTGTTTGTCCTGGAAATCCCACGTCCCTGATTGGTCGATGCCGCCAGGCCTCGACCAATCAGCGACGGGCACAGTATCGACGTAGAAATCCCGCGTCTCTGAGTGGTCGAGGCCGCCAGGCCTCGACCAATCAGCGACGGGCACAGTGACGATGATGGCATAAAGGACGTAAACATCCCGCGTCTCTGATTGGTCGAGGCCGCCAGCGACGATGATGTCATAATGGTTGCCATGGCGACGATGATGTCATAAAGGTTGCCTCGATCAATCAGCGACGGGCACAGTCTGCCGCGAATTCTGGAATTATCATTGTCCATATACTACGGGGACGATGTGTTAGAATTGGGCCACAATCTAGTGGTAATAATAATATCCCCCATCCTGGCCCTGTGTATCTCATTCCTGGTTCCAGCCATATGTTCTGCCATCCTGCCCTCATGAGTATCCATCCTGCCCCATATGATCTCCCCATCCTGCCCCATCAGTGTCCATCGTATCCACCCTGCCCCATGATCCTGCACGATCTGTCTCCAATCCTGCCCCATGTCTTTCATTCTGCTCCGTGTCTCCAATCATGCCCCGTATCTACATTCTGCCCATGCCTCCAGTCCTGCCCCCAGTGTGTCCAGCATATTGCCCCCAGTGCGTCCAGCATATTGCCCCCAATGTGTCCAGCATCCTGCTCCCAGTGTCTCCAGCATATTGCCCCCAGTGTGTCCAGCAATCTGCCCCCAGTGTGTCCAGCATATTGCCCCCAGTGTGTCCAGCATATTGCCCCCAGTGTGTCCAGCATATTGCCCCCAGTGTGCCCAGCATATTGCCTCCAGTGGGTCCAGCATATTGCTCCCAGTGTGTCCAGCATTCTGCCCCAGTGTGTCCACCATCCTGCCCCCAGTGTGTCCAGCATTCTGCCCCAGTGTCTCCAGCATATTGCCCCCAGTGTGTCCAGCATATTGCCTCCAGTGTGTCCAGCATCCTGCCCCCGCATATTGCCCCAGTGTGTCCAGCAATCTGCCCCCAGAGTTCTTTTCACCTGTCCACGCTCCAACGGCGAAGCTCTTTCCTCGCAGCTGAAGCGTGCACTCGCCGGCTACTGACAGTGACGTTAGACGCCAGCGTCGTGCGTGCTGCGGCTGGTGTCAGCTGCCAGCCTCCGATTGGCCCACACATCAATAGCGTTTAACTGCCACAGTGCTGGTAAGGGCCCAGTGAGCAGATGAGACGAGGCCCCCTCTGCCCACCGTGCCCATACTACGCCAGTCAGGGCAGTAATGCCCTGATGGCGGCGGGCAATCTGAGTGGTAGCCCAGGGCTACCGCCCGGATTGACCCTGTTATAATCAGCCCCTGCACAGACTGTCTGCAGCGCTACCAACCCGAGCATCACAGTTTACATTACTTCTATTTTACGCCCGGGTTGAGAGTCCTGCGATCAGTCCATGCATTAGTGATCCACGCTCAGACTAATTTTCTGTAGGAGCCTTTAGGCCTGATTCTTCTAGACCAGCGTTGTCCATGCCGGTCTTAATAAGGATGCATTCTCAAGTAAGACGGTTCTGATTATTCAAACGAGGCACAAAGTCACATGCACCCCGTCACACCTCAGAGTGCCCCCAAGCTCTGTCCACCTGGTCAGAGCTGGGTGATTTCAGTTCTAACATGGCAAAATTTGCAACTTTTGTCTTTGGCGGATAACAGCCAGAAGAGATGCCTATAGACATTTTTCTGACTTTTAATTCCCATACATTGCAGTTGACATAGAGCTTAATAAACCTAGGTAATAGTGCCACATATCTAGTGTGTTTTCTCACTTGCACAGTAGAGCCGCATGATCAGTTCTGATGCAGTTGCTTCAACCCCTGCAATTTGACTTAGGAAACTGCAGATTGGCAATGATAATATCTACCATTTGCAATGCATGACTTCAAATAACTTGGAATGTATTTCCAAATACCTAATAATTATGGATGAGCTCAGGCGGACACATGCTTATCTTTAAACATTTCATTGCCTTTAATTAGTGCAATGCTCTCCTTTTAATTGATTCTGATTTGCATAAAATTACAGGTGAGAAGCCAATTGATGTCACATATATAAGCATCATGAATCCTCATTTCACACTTTCCATTGAAAAAAAGGGAAGCAGTTTAGACCAATAGATAGTTTCAGGCATTAAACTTTTGTGGTAAATTACAACATTGATTGCAGATTTTTGGAAACTTTTCAATGTATTCTTTCAGGCATTGTTAAATAAAATGTTCCACCTGAACTATATAGAAACAGATGAGCAATTTAGACTGTGCACTGTTATTTTGTTGTCCATTTTATCCAGTTCTGAAAAAAAAGACTGATTCATTCCAACGTTCTGTCATTTCTATCATTTCAACTTTAAACAGCATTTTAAAGGAATCACAAAAATCATAACATACTGTTGATATAGTTTCAATGAGATTTGAAAGGAATCTGTCAGCAGGATTTCACCCTCCAAATTTATGTAGCTCTTTCAAAGACTAAAGGTACTGTCACACTAGACGATATCGCTAGCGATCCGTGACGTTGCAGCGTCCTCGCTAGCGATATCGTCCAGTGTGACAGGCAGCAGCGATCAGGCCCCTGCTGGGAGATCGCTGGTCGGGGAAGAAAGTCCAGAACTTTATTTGGTCGCTGGACTCCCCGTAGACATCGCTGAATCGGCGTGTGTGACACCGATTCAGCGATGTCTTCACTGGTAACCAGGGTAAACATCGGGTAACTAAGCGCAGGGCCGCGCTTAGTAACCCGATGTTTACCCTGGTTACCAGCGTAAAAAAACAAACAGTACATACTTACATTCAGCTGTCTGTCCCTTGCCGTCTGGTTCCTGCAGTGACTGCTGGCCGTAAAGTGAAAGCAGAGCACAGCCACAGCGGTGAGTCACCGCTGTGTGACTCACCGCTGTGCTGTGCTTTCACTTTCACTTTACGGCCAGCAGTCAGTGCAGGAACCAGACGGCAAGGGACAGACAGCTGAATGTAAGTATGTACTGTTTGTTTTTTTACGCTGGTAACCAGGGTAAACATCGGGTTACTAAGCGCGGCCCTGCGCTTAGTTACCCGATGTTTACCCTGGTTCCCGGGGACCTCGGGATCGTTGGTCGCTGGAGAGCTGTCTGTGTGACAGCTCTCCAGCGACCAAACAGCGATGCTGCAGCGATCCGGATCGTTGTCGGTATCGCTGCAGCGTCGCTTAGTGTGACGGTACCTTAAATCAATAATATCTATACATGGCAAATCCCTTCATCTGTTACTGAGAGATTATTTTTAATTGATATGCAAATGAGGCTTAAGTGCTTTCAGCATGTGAAAGCACTTTTCAAGTCTCTACCACTCCAGCTCTAATCAGTCCAAAAGTCCATCTAATGCACTTCTTGTGGCTCCGTGCTGACTCGGCATGTGAAGCAACATTTCGTCCCAAAAGGGCTTTTTACAAGCCAGAAGTACAATAAAAATGACAGCCATTGGAAAAAAGGTTATGTTTTATCACCCACTTTCTCTGGTGCCTGTGAATTTCGGATTTACACCAGCTCTATTCCCCATCACTCACTCAATGCCTCCTCTTGCTTCACTGACTGCTCCTTTGCTTGAAGTTAGACAACAAAGGAGCTACCGGTCATGCGGGAAAAGGTAGCTCTGAGCAGGGAATACCCAGAGGCTTGAGAAGTGCTTCCACTTGTCAAAAGCACATTGGTTTAATTGTCTTATCAGTTTAAATACTAATTTATCAGTAATGAAAGAGTGGACTGGCCATGTAAAGTTTTTTCTGGACTTGTTTTGAAAGAGTGGGGAAAATAAGTATTTAATACACTGCAGATTTGGCAAGTTTTCCCACCTACAAAGAATGGAGAGGTCTTTAATCTTTATCGTAGGTACACTTCAACTGTGAGAGACAGAATCTAAACATAAAAACCAGAAAATCACATTGGATGATGACCGCCGAGACCCGATCCAACCACCAGAAGCTCCCATGCAATGACTGACACAACAACCATCAACTTGAAACTCTTTAATTTTCTTTTAGCATCAGTAAACAAAACTTAGTTTTCTTTTTTGGCAGGGGTCGGTCACAGCTTTAAACATATGGCCAGAGGGGCCTATAAACTTACCATGAAGCACTTTGCCCCGCGGCCACCCGGGGGCAAGATTGCCTTCAAAAGGATACTTGGCACCATCAACCCGCCAAATAGGGGCAGGTCACTAGACCGTGCTCCGACCCCTACCACCCAGCAAATTCAAAGCCTGTTCTAACCCATCCTGAAGGCCGGTCAGAAAAATATCCAAATCAATGTCTGTTAAGTGAACTCCATCAGACAACATAAGCTGGGAGTTATCCCCCTCCATCTGCCTTTGACAAACACCACCACACCTTCTTTGAATCTTGCAAAGCGGGAGATTCTATTGTTCAAAGTGCGGTTAGAGCACTCGATTGCTGCTGCCTCAATGGTGCCTTGCCATGTCACACATGGGATAACTTCTTCTGACCACGCAAAAATCAGTTCTGGAAAAAAGCTTTTAAATTTCTCCATGACTGACCTCATGATCATAAGTGGTTCATCAAGACGCAAAGCACAAAGATCATTGCCTACTGCAAGAAGGACAAGGTATTAAACTTCTCCATGTCCGACCTCATGATCGTAAGTGGTTCAGCAAGACGCAAAGCACAAAGATCATTGCCTCCTGCAAGAAGGACAAGGATTGTCGGGGATGACACCACATGAGAAACACGAACCACTTCCAGCAACACTTGAGGCCAGGTCAGTCCACAGATACCTCTCCAATGTATATCTATGCCATGAAAGCCCAGACCTCTAACACCATGGTGATTTTCTGCTCGCTGGGCTGCCCAAAAACGTAGGCGTGCACCAAGATCCAAACTTTGGGTCTTGCACCCCCTATGAGGAATAATATGTTAGTGAACTGTAATCGAATAAATCATTTATCAAGCACCAAATCTGACCTGATGTACCTGTGAAAACAAGAGGAACACCACCTGCCAATCTCAGAGTCGGGCAAACAGGCCCGAGAGGCATCAATGGCGGCCCCAATTCGGAACGAATGGGTACCATAGTCCCCCAAGGGTAAACCCAAATAGCATATAATCTTCCTCAGAATTGAAAGGAATTGAAAACTTGTGATGGGGAATCGTCCTCATGGGCAAAAAAGAAAGGCTGAAGCTATGAATCGACATGTATTGACTGATCAATTGAAAAGATCAAACCGGTCCTTGCATGGAAAAAATCGGGAGCCAGGTGCCTAAACTAAATGAGTCAGTTTTTGATCGATGAATTCGGATCGGCAGGCACCCATTACATATTGCTACATCATCATGCGGCAGACCACCAGATCTCTTAGTAGAAAGGGGGACCAACTCGCTAACACAAAGTGCACCAAAAAATGCCAAACCAAAAGCGGCAGAGAGGAGGGTTACCTCGTAAGGAGAGGAGCAAATGGAAGAAGCATTATCAATAATACACTTTAAAAGAGAAAAATAAATTAGGCACCTCTTTTCACAACAAGTGTGCCCCCGTCTCCTTCCACGAATGGCCTGGCGAATAATAAAGGATTTTGTAACATCAGTCCATCTGTAGAGCCTAAAATGGAAAGCAATCCTGGAGAGGTGATGCTGAGCTACCACACAGATATATTGGTAATGGTGTGCACTCGAGTCTGGGACACGGAGGTGCTGGTATAACGGACCGTGTGATCCAAGTCAACAAAGTATAGAAAAATACCGCACACTCAATTTTGGTATGATGCAAAAGAGGTTTTGTGCCAAATTTATTTAAATGCAAGGTACAAGAAGTTGCCACATTGAAAGAGTGAAGGAGAGAACCCAACGTTTCAACCCTTCCCGGGTCGTATTCATGGGGTTGCTAGGAGAGTAGAAAAACAACAGTGTAAACATCTGTTTCTAATACAGCAACATAATTTACATAATTTACATAGGACATGAGATCAAAAATAAAGAAATAAAGATAAAGATTGACAAATGTCACAAGTTAACAGAACAAAAACAAAATATCACCAATAAGTTAAAAATCAAAAATAGAAATAAAAATAAGAACAAGCAGCCAGAAGCCACGAAGGGCTGGCGATCGGAGGCGACAGGAGTCAGTTTCTCTGGACATGTTTAAGGTCAGTTGAGATATACATATTTAAGTTACCTCTGGTTCTTGTTACAATTGTATACAACAGTGGTAATGGTAGAGGAAAAGACAAGCGATCCCTTCCAGGTATGTTCTGTCATTATGATAAGACCCCATGTTAGACTACACAAGTTATATAAAATATAGAGATAGACAATCGTGTAGGTATCAGACAAGAGTAAATCTATAGGTATAAGCTGTATGTTATAGGTGTTACCATATAGGTGATCCCATCGAGTATGGGCTAGGAACCAATTAGAGGGGTCCCCTATGATATGTCATAAAGTGTGAGAAAGGTCATAGTAGCAGTGGGAGGTCTGCTATAGAGGTACTAGATCCATATAGTGTGTCCATGATGCAGGGTGAAGGGATGATAAAGGAAAGGGGGGGAGGAGAGATAAATACCTTTGTATAGGGTCAAGTAAATATCCTGTGTCCCAAGTATATGGAGCCTGCTAGGGAAGGCTGTCACACTGGAAAGAAGGCCTAATTGTTAGGAGGTGCAATGAGTATAAGGCTTCTATAAATAACAGGGCAGAAGGCAGGTGAGGTGCTGCCGTAGGGGATCTCCGTACCTGTTTAAGGCTTGTTCCTAAGTGTGTTGTCAGCGGCGCTCCCGCGCCCTGCTGTGGGGATATGGTAGGAGCGAGTGGCGGTGCAGCTTAAGAACATCGCCGAGCCGGAAGTCCCGGACCGGAAGTGGCGCGAATCGCGCCTGCGCAAACAGTGCTGAGCACTAGAGAGGGCAAACCTGCCCAAAAGAGGGAGTGAGATGTCTGACGTGTCATCCGCTGCTATGGGGAAGGGGTGGGAACTGGACAGGGAGTGGGCAGGGGCATAGAGACTAGAGGGAGCGCGGTATGAGCCGCGCATGCGCAGGTCGCGCTAGTACATAGTAAAGGCAAGTCTGACCAGATATAAGTGTGTATATGCGCTGTAGTAGGAATGCTGTGAACAAGGGTGGGAAAAGACTATAAGGGGGAAGAAAGGGGCGGCTATACAGAGGGAGACTGACTGAATGGTGGACCATATTGAATCTAAGAATAAATGGACAACACTAAGTCTGGATACAATGAGCGATAAAGAGCGAAAAAAAATAATGAATTAAAAATAATAATTAATAATAATAATTAATTATAGTTAATTATAATGCAAAAGAAAAAAAGGGGGGGTAAAAATAATAGTAAAAAATGAACAAAAAGATAAAATATGAAAAAAGAAAAAACATGAAAAAAACATGAAAAAAAGTTGACAAGGATATGGGGAGAAAAAGAAAAAAAGAAAAAAAGAGGGGGGGGGGCAGGATGGAGAACTCACCTATATGGTAGGGAACTCAACGTGTCTGGAAGAAAAGACAAAATTGTAATAATATTATAACAGCCAATCCATTTCTCTATTCAGGCCTTTTGGGGTTAAGGTCCCCAGTTTATGGATCCAAAAGGTTTCTCTGAGTTTCAGTTGTTTGACATGGTTACCACCCCTCCTGGGTCTGCGTACCTGCTCAATAACTTGGTATTTAAGTTGGGCCACTGTATGTCTCATTTTAGCAAAGTGTTCGGGGATGGGGAGCCAAGTTTTATTGCAGCGGATGGTCGATTTGTGGCTCGCTATACGGTCCTTTATGTGTTGTGTAGTTTCCCCTACGTATAGAAGGCCGCATGGGCATTTTATGACATAAATGACAAAATTAGAATTACATGTGTGGTATCCCCGAATGGGATATGTTTTGCCTGTTCTGGGATGTGTGACACAATCAGATTTGATAACATTAGAGCAGGAAGCACAGCTAAGGCAGGGAAATGTCCCTTGGCGACGTGGAGCTAATACACTTTGATTCGTGGTAGAGCGTGTGCTGCCGATGTCTGCTCGTACTAATTTGTCCTTAATGTTAGGGGCCCTCCTGTTACACATAAGAGGTGGTGTTGTGAAGCTCGCTATTTGGGGGTATGCTTTCGCTAAGAGAGACCAATGTTTTCTGATCACCGTTTCTATTTTGGGCATAAAAGGATGGAAAGTATGGACAAAAGGTACCCTATCATTTGTCGAGTTTCTCGGGGCTGATGTTTGGGGTTGCAGAACCCTAGATATTTCTTGATCAAGAAGGCGCTGGGGGTAGTCCCTCTCCCTGAATTTTTCAGACATAGTGTCTAAACGTGTGGGAAGTACGGCTGGATCTGAGACAATCCTAGCTACCCTAGAAAATTGGGAGCGGGGAAGGCTGTTGCGTGTGGCTTTGGGATGGCTACTGGAGTAGAGCAGAAGACTATTGCAGTCTGTAGGCTTGGAGTACAAATCCGTTGAGAGGTGGCCCTCACTGTCTTTCAATATTAATGTGTCTAGAAAAGAGATCTTATTGGTGTCATATTGAATAGTGAACTGTAGTTCAGGGTAAATAGAGTTCAGGGTCTGGTGGAATGTCCGTAAGGTATCGACCGGTCCAGTCCAAACGAAGAAAATATCATCTATGTAACGAAGGTAGTTTTTTACAAATTGTTTGTACCTATCGTCTGTGTAAATAAAAGTTTCTTCGAATGAATTCATATATGCATTTGCATATGCCGGTGCGACATTCGAACCCATTGCGGTCCCTTGGCGCTGTACGTAGTAGGTGTCCTCATAGAGGAAAAAATTTTCATATAGGACTAATCTTAGTAGCTCTATACAGAAACGTATGGAATTAGTGGGTCTGTTGGAGTTTTCAAGCAATAGTTTGGACGCTGTGATTCCCTTCTCATGGGTGATAGACGTATAAAGACTGTTTACGTCCATGGTGACTAACAGGCTGTCAGGAGGAACGGTATCATATTGTTTGATTAGATTAAGAAAATGGCCTGTGTCCAGTACAAAGGATTTGGTAGACTTAATCAATGGTGTAAAAATTTTTTCTAGAAAGACAGCTAAGGGTGAGAGGATAGAATCTGTTGATGCCACTATGGGGCGACCGGGGGGGTTTGTAAGGGATTTATGTATTTTGGGAAGGACGTAAAATACTGGGGTTATAGCATGAGGGTTAGAGAGGAACCTAGCTGTTTGTTGGTCTATAGTGCCATTGTCGAGATAGATATTGATGATAGATTGTATTTTTTTACGAATCTCTGGGGTGGGGTCTCTAGGGATGGTGTTGTAGGTATCTGTATCAGATAATTGACGTCTTACTTCGTCAGAGTACAATGTGTGATCCATGATAACTATTGCCCCACCTTTATCTGCTGGCTTAATAATAATGGATTTATTGTTCTGTAGGGAGACCAGGGCTTGTTTTTCAGACGATGATAGGTTTGTGCGTGTGGGAAAGAGACCTAGTTGGTATTGATGAGATAGGTCTTTGACATCCTTCTCTACAAAAGAAATAAACGTTTCGACGGCATGTGATGTCTGTGGTGGGTTGAAGGAACTAGGGTTCCTCAGTCCCAGTGATGTAAGGGGGATTTCCGCAACAGAGACGTCCCCATTAGGAGACACTCTGTTCTCGGAATTGCCCGCCATAGTCCCAAAGTGAGTCTTCAGTCTCACTAGACGATAAAGTCGTTGTAAATCCCTCTCCAGCTGGAAGCTGTCCCAGATGGGAGTGGGGCAAAATGATAGTCCTTTCTGTAGTACGTTGAGTTCCGCAGGGGAGAGCGTATAGCCTGAAATGTTAATCACTATATTAGGTGTCTTACCTGTGACCGAGTTGTCATTTTTCCGCCTCGATCTTCTTGTTGGTCGGTACGCTGGTATCCTCCCCTGCGGCCTTTCGGTAAAAAACGTAACTTGTTTGAACCGGTTGATGAATCGCTTTCCGCACTGAAGGAGCCTGTTTTGCGTTGATATGGACGGCGCCAGGAGTTGTTGCCGGCAGTATCGCTCCATCTATAGACCCTATTTTGGGTGTAGTCGTCACTGTCGCGTTGAAATTTCTGACGTTTCTTGTCCTCTAGGAATTTCTGGTGGTCCGCAAGGATTTTGTCTGTTTTCTCTTTGAGATTGGTCCAATCAGTTGAAGCCAAAGTTGATGATAGCTGGGTTTCTATGGCTTGGATGCTGTCCTTTGTCTCTAAGATAGCCTTCTGCAGGAATTCGATGGTCAAAATAATAATGTCCATAGAACACTTGTTTAGTATTCTTTTGTATTTATCGCAAAAGTCTGGGTTGTCTGAGAAAAGCGTGGGGCGTAGGTTGCACCTAAGGCCCCTCGGGATCTTGCCCTGTTTGTGGTATTCCGCTAGCGTAATGCTGTGTAGATCATAAGAAACCAACTTCCGTCGCTCCTTCTCGTAGTCCCTCGTTCTGAGTTCATGTGAGGGGGTTTTCAGGAACTCACTCGAGTTCGTAACCTGTGATAAGATGCTGGAACTGGTTGCAGCGTCATATGCAAAGATGTCAGATGTCATCTGGTGGACCGGTGCTACACCAAGCAGTCAAGACTCAAATATATTGGTAATGGTGTGCACTCGAGTCTGGGACACGGAGGTGCTGGTATAACGGACCGTGTGATCCAAGTCAACAAAGTATAGAAAAATACCGCACACTCGATTTTGGTATGATGCAAAAGAGGTTTTCTGCCAAATTTATTTAAATGCAAGGTACAAGAAGTTGCCACATTGAAAGAGTGAAGGAGAGAACCCAACGTTTCAACCCTTCCCGGGTCGTATTCATGGGGTTGCTAGGAGAGTAGAAAAACAACAGTGTAAACATCTGTTTCTAATACAGCAACATAATTTACATAATTTACATAGGACATGAGATCAAAAATAAAGAAATAAAGATAAAGATTGACAAATGTCACAAGTTAACAGAACAAAAACAAAATATCACCAATAAGTTAAAAATCAAAAATAGAAATAAAAATAAGAACAAGCAGCCAGAAGCCACGAAGGGCTGGCGATCGGAGGCGACAGGAGTCAGTTTCTCTGGACATGTTTAAGGTCAGTTGAGATATACATATTTAAGTTACCTCTGGTTCTTGTTACAATTGTATACAACAGTGGTAATGGTAGAGAAAAAGACAAGCGATCCCTTCCAGGTATGTTCTGTCATTATGATAAGACCCCATGTTAGACTACACAAGTTATATAAAATATAGAGATAGACAATCGTGTAGGTATCAGACAAGAGTAAATCTATAGGTATAAGCTGTATGTTATAGGTGTTACCATATAGGTGATCCCATCGAGTATGGGCTAGGAACCAATTAGAGGGGTCCCCTATGATATGTCATAAAGTGTGAGAAAGGTCATAGTAGCAGTGGGAGGTCTGCTATAGAGGTACTAGATCCATATAGTGTGTCCATGATGCAGGGTGAAGGGATGATAAAGGAAAGGGGGGGAGGAGAGATAAATACCTTTGTATAGGGTCAAGTAAATATCCTGTGTCCCAAGTATATGGAGCCTGCTAGGGAAGGCTGTCACACTGGAAAGAAGGCCTAATTGTTAGGAGGTGCAATGAGTATAAGGCTTCTATAAATAACAGGGCAGAAGGCAGGTGAGGTGCTGCCGTAGGGGATCTCCGTACCTGTTTAAGGCTTGTTCCTAAGTGTGTTGTCAGCGGCGCTCCCGCGCCCTGCTGTGGGGATATGGTAGGAGCGAGTGGCGGTGCAGCTTAAGAACATCGCCGAGCCGGAAGTCCCGGACCGGAAGTGGCGCGAATCGCGCCTGCGCAAACAGTGCTGAGCACTAGAGAGGGCAAACCTGCCCAAAAGAGGGAGTGAGATGTCTGACGTGTCATCCGCTGCTATGGGGAAGGGGTGGGAACTGGACAGGGAGTGGGCAGGGGCATAGAGACTAGAGGGAGCGCGGTATGAGCCGCGCATGCGCAGGTCGCGCTAGTACATAGTAAAGGCAAGTCTGACCAGATATAAGTGTGTATATGCGCTGTAGTAGGAATGCTGTGAACAAGGGTGGGAAAAGACTATAAGGGGGAAGAAAGGGGCGGCTATACAGAGGGAGACTGACTGAATGGTGGACCATATTGAATCTAAGAATAAATGGACAACACTAAGTCTGGATACAATGAGCGATAAAGAGCGAAAAAAAATAATGAATTAAAAATAATAATTAATAATAATAATTAATTATAGTTAATTATAATGCAAAAGAAAAAAAGGGGGGGTAAAAATAATAGTAAAAAATGAACAAAAAGATAAAATATGAAAAAAGAAAAAACATGAAAAAAACATGAAAAAAAGTTGACAAGGATATGGGGAGAAAAAGAAAAAAAGAAAAAAAGAGGGGGGGGGGCAGGATGGAGAACTCACCTATATGGTAGGGAACTCAACGTGTCTGGAAGAAAAGACAAAATTGTAATAATATTATAACAGCCAATCCATTTCTCTATTCAGGCCTTTTGGGGTTAAGGTCCCCAGTTTATGGATCCAAAAGGTTTCTCTGAGTTTCAGTTGTTTGACATGGTTACCACCCCTCCTGGGTCTGCGTACCTGCTCAATAACTTGGTATTTAAGTTGGGCCACTGTATGTCTCATTTTAGCAAAGTGTTCGGGGATGGGGAGCCAAGTTTTATTGCAGCGGATGGTCGATTTGTGGCTCGCTATACGGTCCTTTATGTGTTGTGTAGTTTCCCCTACGTATAGAAGGCCGCATGGGCATTTTATGACATAAATGACAAAATTAGAATTACATGTGTGGTATCCCCGAATGGGATATGTTTTGCCTGTTCTGGGATGTGTGACACAATCAGATTTGATAACATTAGAGCAGGAAGCACAGCTAAGGCAGGGAAATGTCCCTTGGCGACGTGGAGCTAATACACTTTGATTCGTGGTAGAGCGTGTGCTGCCGATGTCTGCTCGTACTAATTTGTCCTTAATGTTAGGGGCCCTCCTGTTACACATAAGAGGTGGTGTTGTGAAGCTCGCTATTTGGGGGTATGCTTTCGCTAAGAGAGACCAATGTTTTCTGATCACCGTTTCTATTTTGGGCATAAAAGGATGGAAAGTATGGACAAAAGGTACCCTATCATTTGTCGAGTTTCTCGGGGCTGATGTTTGGGGTTGCAGAACCCTAGATATTTCTTGATCAAGAAGGCGCTGGGGGTAGTCCCTCTCCCTGAATTTTTCAGACATAGTGTCTAAACGTGTGGGAAGTACGGCTGGATCTGAGACAATCCTAGCTACCCTAGAAAATTGGGAGCGGGGAAGGCTGTTGCGTGTGGCTTTGGGATGGCTACTGGAGTAGAGCAGAAGACTATTGCAGTCTGTAGGCTTGGAGTACAAATCCGTTGAGAGGTGGCCCTCACTGTCTTTCAATATTAATGTGTCTAGAAAAGAGATCTTATTGGTGTCATATTGAATAGTGAACTGTAGTTCAGGGTAAATAGAGTTCAGGGTCTGGTGGAATGTCCGTAAGGTATCGACCGGTCCAGTCCAAACGAAGAAAATATCATCTATGTAACGAAGGTAGTTTTTTACAAATTGTTTGTACCTATCGTCTGTGTAAATAAAAGTTTCTTCGAATGAATTCATATATGCATTTGCATATGCCGGTGCGACATTCGAACCCATTGCGGTCCCTTGGCGCTGTACGTAGTAGGTGTCCTCATAGAGGAAAAAATTTTCATATAGGACTAATCTTAGTAGCTCTATACAGAAACGTATGGAATTAGTGGGTCTGTTGGAGTTTTCAAGCAATAGTTTGGACGCTGTGATTCCCTTCTCATGGGTGATAGACGTATAAAGACTGTTTACGTCCATGGTGACTAACAGGCTGTCAGGAGGAACGGTATCATATTGTTTGATTAGATTAAGAAAATGGCCTGTGTCCAGTACAAAGGATTTGGTAGACTTAATCAATGGTGTAAAAATTTTTTCTAGAAAGACAGCTAAGGGTGAGAGGATAGAATCTGTTGATGCCACTATGGGGCGACCGGGGGGGTTTGTAAGGGATTTATGTATTTTGGGAAGGACGTAAAATACTGGGGTTATAGCATGAGGGTTAGAGAGGAACCTAGCTGTTTGTTGGTCTATAGTGCCATTGTCGAGATAGATATTGATGATAGATTGTATTTTTTTACGAATCTCTGGGGTGGGGTCTCTAGGGATGGTGTTGTAGGTATCTGTATCAGATAATTGACGTCTTACTTCGTCAGAGTACAATGTGTGATCCATGATAACTATTGCCCCACCTTTATCTGCTGGCTTAATAATAATGGATTTATTGTTCTGTAGGGAGACCAGGGCTTGTTTTTCAGACGATGATAGGTTTGTGCGTGTGGGAAAGAGACCTAGTTGGTATTGATGAGATAGGTCTTTGACATCCTTCTCTACAAAAGAAATAAACGTTTCGACGGCATGTGATGTCTGTGGTGGGTTGAAGGAACTAGGGTTCCTCAGTCCCAGTGATGTAAGGGGGATTTCCGCAACAGAGACGTCCCCATTAGGAGACACTCTGTTCTCGGAATTGCCCGCCATAGTCCCAAAGTGAGTCTTCAGTCTCACTAGACGATAAAGTCGTTGTAAATCCCTCTCCAGCTGGAAGCTGTCCCAGATGGGAGTGGGGCAAAATGATAGTCCTTTCTGTAGTACGTTGAGTTCCGCAGGGGAGAGCGTATAGCCTGAAATGTTAATCACTATATTAGGTGTCTTACCTGTGACCGAGTTGTCATTTTTCCGCCTCGATCTTCTTGTTGGTCGGTACGCTGGTATCCTCCCCTGCGGCCTTTCGGTAAAAAACGTAACTTGTTTGAACCGGTTGATGAATCGCTTTCCGCACTGAAGGAGCCTGTTTTGCGTTGATATGGACGGCGCCAGGAGTTGTTGCCGGCAGTATCGCTCCATCTATAGACCCTATTTTGGGTGTAGTCGTCACTGTCGCGTTGAAATTTCTGACGTTTCTTGTCCTCTAGGAATTTCTGGTGGTCCGCAAGGATTTTGTCTGTTTTCTCTTTGAGATTGGTCCAATCAGTTGAAGCCAAAGTTGATGATAGCTGGGTTTCTATGGCTTGGATGCTGTCCTTTGTCTCTAAGATAGCCTTCTGCAGGAATTCGATGGTCAAAATAATAATGTCCATAGAACACTTGTTTAGTATTCTTTTGTATTTATCGCAAAAGTCTGGGTTGTCTGAGAAAAGCGTGGGGCGTAGGTTGCACCTAAGGCCCCTCGGGATCTTGCCCTGTTTGTGGTATTCCGCTAGCGTAATGCTGTGTAGATCATAAGAAACCAACTTCCGTCGCTCCTTCTCGTAGTCCCTCGTTCTGAGTTCATGTGAGGGGGTTTTCAAGAACTCACTCGAGTTCGTAACCTGTGATAAGATGCTGGAACTGGTTGCAGCGTCATATGCAAAGATGTCAGATGTCATCTGGTGGACCGGTGCTACACCAAGCAGTCAAGACTCAAATATATTGGTAATGGTGTGCACTCGAGTCTGGGACACGGAGGTGCTGGTATAACGGACCGTGTGATCCAAGTCAACAAAGTATAGAAAAATACCGCACACTCGATTTTGGTATGATGCAAAAGAGGTTTTGTGCCAAATTTATTTAAATGCAAGGTACAAGAAGTTGCCACATTGAAAGAGTGAAGGAGAGAACCCAACGTTTCAACCCTTCCCGGGTCGTATTCATGGGGTTGCTAGGAGAGTAGAAAAACAACAGTGTAAACATCTGTTTCTAATACAGCAACATAATTTACATAATTTACATAGGACATGAGATCAAAAATAAAGAAATAAAGATAAAGATTGACAAATGTCACAAGTTAACAGAACAAAAACAAAATATCACCAATAAGTTAAAAATCAAAAATAGAAATAAAAATAAGAACAAGCAGCCAGAAGCCACGAAGGGCTGGCGATCGGAGGCGACAGGAGTCAGTTTCTCTGGACATGTTTAAGGTCAGTTGAGATATACATATTTAAGTTACCTCTGGTTCTTGTTACAATTGTATACAACAGTGGTAATGGTAGAGGAAAAGACAAGCGATCCCTTCCAGGTATGTTCTGTCATTATGATAAGACCCCATGTTAGACTACACAAGTTATATAAAATATAGAGATAGACAATCGTGTAGGTATCAGACAAGAGTAAATCTATAGGTATAAGCTGTATGTTATAGGTGTTACCATATAGGTGATCCCATCGAGTATGGGCTAGGAACCAATTAGAGGGGTCCCCTATGATATGTCATAAAGTGTGAGAAAGGTCATAGTAGCAGTGGGAGGTCTGCTATAGAGGTACTAGATCCATATAGTGTGTCCATGATGCAGGGTGAAGGGATGATAAAGGAAAGGGGGGGAGGAGAGATAAATACCTTTGTATAGGGTCAAGTAAATATCCTGTGTCCCAAGTATATGGAGCCTGCTAGGGAAGGCTGTCACACTGGAAAGAAGGCCTAATTGTTAGGAGGTGCAATGAGTATAAGGCTTCTATAAATAACAGGGCAGAAGGCAGGTGAGGTGCTGCCGTAGGGGATCTCCGTACCTGTTTAAGGCTTGTTCCTAAGTGTGTTGTCAGCGGCGCTCCCGCGCCCTGCTGTGGGGATATGGTAGGAGCGAGTGGCGGTGCAGCTTAAGAACATCGCCGAGCCGGAAGTCCCGGACCGGAAGTGGCGCGAATCGCGCCTGCGCAAACAGTGCTGAGCACTAGAGAGGGCAAACCTGCCCAAAAGAGGGAGTGAGATGTCTGACGTGTCATCCGCTGCTATGGGGAAGGGGTGGGAACTGGACAGGGAGTGGGCAGGGGCATAGAGACTAGAGGGAGCGCGGTATGAGCCGCGCATGCGCAGGTCGCGCTAGTACATAATAATTATTATTATTAATTATTATTTTTAATTCATTATTTTTTTTCGCTCTTTATCGCTCATTGTATCCAGACTTAGTGTTGTCCATTTATTCTTAGATTCAATATGGTCCACCATTCAGTCAGTCTCCCTCTGTATAGCCGCCCCTTTCTTCCCCCTTATAGTCTTTTCCCACCCTTGTTCACAGCATTCCTACTACAGCGCATATACACACTTATATCTGGTCAGACTTGCCTTTACTATGTACTAGCGCGACCTGCGCATGCGCGGCTCATACCGCGCTCCCTCTAGTCTCTATGCCCCTGCCCACTCCCTGTCCAGTTCCCACCCCTTCCCCATAGCAGCGGATGACACGTCAGACATCTCACTCCCTCTTTTGGGCAGGTTTGCCCTCTCTAGTGCTCAGCACTGTTTGCGCAGGCGCGATTCGCGCCACTTCCGGTCCGGGACTTCCGGCTCGGCGATGTTCTTAAGCTGCACCGCCACTCGCTCCTACCATATCCCCACAGCAGGGCGCGGGAGCGCCGCTGACAACACACTTAGGAACAAGCCTTAAACAGGTACGGAGATCCCCTACGGCAGCACCTCACCTGCCTTCTGCCCTGTTATTTATAGAAGCCTTATACTCATTGCACCTCCTAACAATTAGGCCTTCTTTCCAGTGTGACAGCCTTCCCTAGCAGGCTCCATATACTTGGGACACCCTATACAAAGGTATTTATCTCTCCTCCCCCCCTTTCCTTTATCATCCCTTCACCCTGCATCATGGACACACTATATGGATCTAGTACCTCTATAGCAGACCTCCCACTGCTACTATGACCTTTCTCACACTTTATGACATATCATAGGGGACCCCTCTAATTGGTTCCTAGCCCATACTCGATGGGATCACCTATATGGTAACACCTATAACATACAGCTTATACCTATAGATTTACTCTTGTCTGATACCTACACGATTGTCTATCTCTATATTTTATATAACTTGTGTAGTCTAACATGGGGTCTTATCATAATGACAGAACATACCTGGAAGGGATCGCTTGTCTTTTCCTCTACCATTACCACTGTTGTATACAATTGTAACAAGAACCAGAGGTAACTTAAATATGTATATCTCAACTGACCTTAAACATGTCCAGAGAAACTGACTCCTGTCGCCTCCGATCGCCAGCCCTTCGTGGCTTCTGGCTGCTTGTTCTTATTTTTATTTCTATTTTTGATTTTTAACTTATTGGTGATATTTTGTTTTTGTTCTGTTAACTTGTGACATTTGTCAATCTTTATCTTTATTTCTTTATTTTTGATCTCATGTCCTATGTAAATTATGTAAATTATGTTGCTGTATTAGAAACAGATGTTTACACTGTTGTTTTTCTACTCTCCTAGCAACCCCATGATAACGACCCGGGAAGGGTTGAAACGTTGGGTTCTCTCCTTCACTCTTTCAATGTGGCAACTTCTTGTACCTTGCATTTAAATAAATTTGGCACAAAACCTCTTTTGCATCATACCAAAATCGAGTGTGCGGTATTTTTCTATACTTTGTTGAGCTACCACACAGGACAGGCCAGAACTGAATAAGTTATACAAGAAAGAACTCGTCACCTCCAAGCAAATGGTGTCGGATGACTTGACAGGCCTGCCCCTTGCAAACACACACCACTCATTCCAAGCCTTACCGTAAGCAGCCCACGTAGATGGGGATAGGGAAGTTCTGACCAGCGGCATCAGCTGTTCTCCACCACTTCCCACATGTAATCCAGGAAACGCTGGCCTTCCCAATCCGTGGTGGGACAAAACTCTTGGAACATTTGGAAATCGAAATAAGAGAGAGCATCAGCTACCAAATTACGAACACCTGGAACATGGCGGGCCCTAAAGCATATATTGAAAGTTAGGCATTTTAGAACTATGAATCGAATCAATTTGATGACTTGAAGGGATGAGGAAGTCAAATTATTTATGGATAAGTCAACACTCATGTTGTCCGTCCAAAAGACAATGCGTTTATCACGCAGAACGGGTCCCCATAGATCAACGGACACAGCAATGGGAAAAAAACTCTAGCAGCGTTAAATTTTTTACCCAACCTCTGGGGTACCAAGATTCTGGCCATCTTTCAGCACACCAGGAGTTACCGTAAATTATGCCGAATCCAATGGAACCAGACCGGAGGCATCAGAATACAGGGAAATGCTATGGCTGGTTTGTTCAAGAGATTGGAAACAGGTCATGCCATTATAATTGACCAGAAAGTGTTTCCAGACCATAAGATCATCGTGAAGAGCAGGTGTGATTCTGATCATATGATGAGGCAGCCTGACTCCTCTGGTGGCTAAGGATAATTGACCTAGAAAAAATTTTGCCAATTGGCATAACTCGGCAAGCGAAAGAGAGGAGGCCCAAAAGGGACTGTATTTGTAAAAGGGTGACTTTCCTTACTGAACAAAAAACGTTAACTAGCCCTAACAATTTTTTGATTTTGTCTAATGGCAACTGAAAGATCATGGACACCGAATCAATCTGAATGCCTAAGAAGGACAGGGTAGTGACTCGTCCTACCGTTTTATCTGGAGATAGGGGAACACTAAATGTCTTCATCATCTGACAAGACTTTTCCAAAGTGGCTTGACAGGAATCGGAACCGTGGGGTCCGACAAAAAAAAGATCATCAAGGTAGTGTGTAACCGCACACGACCCAGACTCCATTTTAAAGACCCACTCCAGGAAAGAGCTGAACAACTCAAAATAGTGGTATGAGATAGAGCATCCCATTGACAGACAAGTATCATAATAGAACGCTCCGTCCACTAAACAGACCAGAAGGTGGTAACAATCAGGGTGAACCGGGAGAAGACAAAAAGCTGACATAATGTCAGATTTTGCCATTAAAGCCCCAGTGCTGGCATCTCTAGTGCGAATGCTCGATCGAAAGAAACACAAGAGACGGAGGAGTCCTCCTCTGGGATACCATCATTTATCGATGAACCTTTTTGGTGGGAGAGATGGTATATTAAACGATATGTTCCCGGATCTTTTTTGGGAAAACACCAAGTGGGGAAATCCACAGGTTGTAAAAGGGGAGTGAAGAGAAAGGATCACAAAGCCTCCCTTGATCCACCTCTTTCTGAATTTTTGCCGACAAAATGTAGGGCAGATCACGGGCTGACTTCAGGTTCGTAGAAAAAGTAGGAATATGGGATACATTGAAAGGGATAAAGTAACCAAAGGTAAAACCACAAAGAATTTGGGAAGCTGCATTCTTCTTGGGATACCTGTCGAGTGTCAAGCCAAGGTCCCATTGCGGCTACACTTACTGGGGTCCTTAGTCTCAGGCGGGCAAGGAGGTTTTGTTGTTGATTGCTTGGTTGGGAGACAGAAGCATTTTGCTGCTGCGTGGGGGCCTCCACAAGCAGAGCATTCGTGCTTGAATTTACATAACCTGTAGAAACGACAATGCCCTTCATTGAAGAGCCAGCACATCCCGGGTCGGCGGATGGCCACTGACCCTGTGCTGGCATTGGGGCCAGTGGCCACGGCCTGAAAGGGGTTTTGTTTTTGAGCCATCATCAAGGATGAGGATCTTGTGAATTAATGGGGTTAGCAGTGTTTAAGAGATTTACAGTAGAAGCTTGGGCAGTCGTTGAGGTTACATCAGTTAAGGGGTTAATAAGAGGTTGTGCATTAATTGTGCTAACAGCAGTTAATGGGTTAATGGAAATAGCTTGAGGATTATTGGAGGTAAAGGTACTTAAAGGGTTAATGGGTGCCTCATCTACAGAAGATGAGCTGTGGCTCTGATGACCTCCCATTTGAATAGCAAAATGCAGGGTAGGCAAGCGATTTAGGTTTTTGGCAGAACTGTGCAAAGGTGGGGGAAGGGAGGGAGGCTGCCTACACACAGCTGGAGATAGCTGATGTAGAGGAGGAGGAGGGGAAATAATTATAAGAGGTGCTGCCAGCCTGGATGGGAATGCAGGATCAGCAGCCACCTCGTGGGAGATAATATGGCGGGTGTTTGTGGCTTGCCTCGGAGCTTGGGCATTTCTGCTAGGCAGGCTCCTGGAGGCTGTGATTGATGGACTCAGATGCTCTGGTGGGCGGATTAGCCTGGCTGGTCACCGCCGGCCACCGAGGGGTTGTGTCTGAGCCTCAGAAGTAAATGTGCTTTGCTGCTCCAGAATGCCGGAGGGCCAGTTAGCACCTTCTCTTCTGATTTTCTCCAAGACCATAGTATAAAGGGGGTCTGTCATCTTCTTACCGACTGAGCAACCGGCTCTGAATCTCAGATGAGGAGAGAGACAGGAAGCCAGGTTGCTGCAGCTTTATAAGGAAGGGGAGGGTTCCATACTGGGAAGAGGGAGCACACCAGGCACACACCAGTCACTGCAATGAGTTAACCCCAGCATGACCAGAATGGGCCCGGCGGTCAGGGGTGCATCGGCAGATATAGCCGAAGTGCCCCACATTTTACAAAATTAATTTACATCATATTGCATGAAATAAGTATTTGATCACCGGCTGTTATGTTAACCAATTCAGTATCACAATGGACATGGAGGTCAGAGCACATACAGTGATCTGACAATAACCCAAAAATAAAGAACGAGCTCTGAGACGTGGGAACTCTGCAGACCGCAATCCCTGATCCTATCAAACCACACTAAAGGTAGCCGTGGAGCGCTCCTGACCAGAACCTAGGCGCCTCGTCACAGCCTGAGAAACTAGCTATTCCTGAAGATAGAAAAATAAGCCTACCTTGCCTCAGAGAAATTCCCCAAAGGAAAAGGCAGCCCCCCACATATAATGACTGTGAGTAAGATGAAAACACAAACATAGAGATGAAACAGATTTAGCAAAGTGAGGCCCGACTAGCTGAATAGAACGAGGATAGAGAAGATAACTTTGCGGTCAGCACAAAAACCTATAAATAACCATGCAGAGGGGACAAAAAGACCCTCCGCACCGACTAACGGTACGGAGGTCGTCCCTCTGCGTCTCAGAGCTTCCAGCAGGCGAGAAAAAACCAATAAAGCAAGCTGGACTGAAAAATAGCAACAAAATAACATAAGCAAAACTTAGCTTTGCAGAGCAGCAGGCCACAGGAATGATCCGGGGAAAAAACCAGTCTAACACTGAAACATTGACAGGAAGCATAGATCAAAGCATCAGGTGGAGTTAAGTAGAGAAGAAGCCAACGAGCTCACCAGATCACCTGAGGGAGGAAACTCAGAAGCTGCAGTACCACTTTCCTCCACAAACGGAAGATCCCAAAGAGAATCAGCCGAAGTACCACTTGTGACCACAGGAGTGAACTCTGTCACAGAATTCACAACAACCGGCCAACCAGCAAGAACTTTGGCTCTCTCAGACCAAAGTTAGAATAGGTCTAACCAACCCACGGAGACCTGTGTCACTGTTTTTCTGACTCAAAGAATGATACAATTCTGTCTTTTTGCAGCAACATCTAAGGAGAGATAACTGTATAAAGAGTTACATTGCTATATTTCAACTTTTATAGAAGTCTTTAATTTGTGCTACATATACCAAGGGCGTAGAGCTTTGATATTTATTCCCCAAAAATTCTGTTGATCAGTATGCACTAGGGTTGAGTGACTTTTCTTTTTATGGGATCGGGTCGGATTTCACGAAACCCGACTTTTTCAAAAGTCGGGTCGAGTGAAATCGGCCGATCCTATAGAAAAGTCGGGGTCGGGGTCGGCCGAAACACGAAACACAATGCAGTGCATTGGGTTTCTAATGGTTCCCAGGGTCTGAAGGAGAGGAAACTCTCCTTCAGGCCCTGGGATCCATATTTAAGTGTAAAATAAAGAATCAAAATAAAAAATATTGCTATATTCACCCTCGGACGCGCCCTGGTTCTTACCGGCAGCCTTTCTTCCTAAGAATGAGCGACTGAAGGACCTTCGATGACGTCGCGGCTTGTGATTGGTCGCGTGAGTGGTCAAATGGGTGTCACACGACCAATAACAAGCCGCGACGTCATCGAAGGTCCTTCAGGCGCTCATTCTTAGGAAGGAAGGCTGCGGGTTAGAACCAGGGCGCGTCCGAGGGTGAGTATATACCTATTAGGAATATACTCACCCTCGGACGCGCCCTCGGACGCTTCCTTCCTAAGAATTAGCGCCTGAAGGACCTTAGATGACGTCGCGGCTTGTGATTGGCCGCGTGATCGCCCATGTGACCGCTCACGCGACCAATCACAAGCCGTGACGTCATCGAAGACCCTTCAGGCGCTCATTCTTAGGAAGGAAGGCTGCCGGTGAGAACCAGGGCGCGTCCGAGGGTGAGTATAGCAATATTTTTTTATTTTTATTCTTTATTTTACACTTAAATATGAATTCCAATACCGATTCCCAATATCTTAAACATATCGGGAATCGGTATCGGAATTCCGATTCCAGATTCAGAAGATCGCCGACCTCATGGCCGACCTCACACAGGGGTCAGGTCGGGTTTCATGAAACCCGACTTTGCCAAAAGTCGGCGACTTCTGAATCTGGCCGACCCATTTCGCTCAACCCTAGTATGCACTACACAAAATATTTACTTTTCATTCCAACCATTTTTTTAATTTTTGCTCTAACCCTCTGAGTAAACACCCCACTAAAGATAAAAAAGGATTTTTTTAGCACTCTCCCCCCACCCTCCAGCCCTAAGCAATTGCCCCTCTCACCCCACATCCACTGTCATGATCCCAATGGCAGGGGATCACAAAAGGACAAGCAGAAAAACAAAAACAAGCTCTAGGGTGATAGAACCTGAGCTGACCGCGATCCTGAACCTACACACACAACTAGCAGTAGCCGGGGAACGTGCCTACGATGATTCCTAGACGTCTCGCACCAGCCGAAGGACTAGCTTCCCCTATAAGAAGAAACACAGACCTCACTTGCCTCCAGAGAAACACCCCACAGAAATAGCAGCCCCCCACATGTAATAACGGTGAAATGAGAGGAAAGCACAAACGTAGAAATGAAAACAGAATCAGCAAAATAAGGCCCGCTAAAGCTAGATAGCAGAGGATACAAAAGTGAACTGCGCGGTCAGCGAAAAACCCTTCAAAAAACCATCCTGAAATTACTTGAACTCATGTGCCAACTCATGGAACATGAGGAGTAATTTCAGCCCACTAGAGCAACCAGCAGCAAGGAGTCACATAACAGCAAGCTGGACTAAGACAAAAAGTAAGCAAAACATAGAACCGGAAAATCAAAACTTAGCTTGTCCAGAAGATAACAGACGCAGGGAGCAAAGGCAAACAGACACGCTGATTGCATTGATAGCCGGCGAGGAAATGACAAAACAGCCAGGTTAAATAGGAAACACCCATAACCTGATGGAACAGGTGGACACCAGAGACCGCAGAGAACACAAGTCACCCAGTACCATCAGTAACCACCAGAGGGAGCCCAAAAACAGAACTCACAACAGTACCCCCCCTTGAGGAGGGGTCACCGAACCCTCACGAGAACCACCAGGGCGACCAGGATGAGCCCTATGAAATGCACGGACCAAATCGGCAGCATGAACATCAGAGGCAATCACCCAAGAATTATCCTTCTGACCATAACCCTTCCACTTGACCAAATACTGGAGTTTCCGTCTGGAAACACGAGAATCCAAGATCTTCTCCACAACATACTCCAATTCACCCTCTACCAGCACCGGAGCAGGAGGCTCAAGCGAAGGAACGACAGGTACCTCATACTTCCGCAACAACGATCGATGGAACACATTATGAATAGCAAACGATGCCGGGAGATCCAAACGAAATGACACAGGGTTAAGAATTTCCAAGATCTTATAGGGACCGATGAACCGAGGCTTGAACTTAGGAGAAGAGACCTTCATAGGAACAAAACGAGAAGACAACCACACCAAGTCCCCAACAAGAAGTCGAGGACCCACGCGGCGACGGCGATTAGCAAACTGCTGAGCCTTCTCCTGGGACAACTTCAAATTGTCCACCACATGACTCCAAATCCGATGTAACCTATCCACCACCATGTCCACTCCAGGACAATCAGAAGGCTCCACCTGACCAGAGGAAAAACGAGGATGAAACCCCGAATTACAAAAGAAAGGAGAAACCAAGGTAGCAGAACTAGCCCGATTATTAAGGGCAAACTCGGCAAGCGGCAAAAAGGAAACCCAGTCATCTTGATCAGCAGAAACAAAACACCTTAAATAAGTTTCTAAAGTCTGATTAGTTCGTTCCGTCTGGCCATTCGTCTGGGGATGGAATGCAGACGAAAAGGACAAATCAATGCCCATCTTAGCACAGAACGTCCGCCAAAATCTAGACACAAACTGGGATCCCCTGTCAGAAACGATGTTCTCCGGAATGCCATGCAAACGGACCACGTTTTGAAAAAACAGAGGGACCAACTCAGAGGTTGAAGGTAACTTAGGCAAGGGTACCAGATGAACCATCTTAGAAAAGCGGTCACACACAACCTATATGACGGACATTTTTTGAGAGACAGGGAGATCCGAAATAAAGTCCATGGAAATGTGCGTCCAAGGCCTCTTCGGGATAGGCAAAGGTAACAACAATCCACTGGCCCGAGAGCAGCAAGGCTTAGCCCAAGCACAAACTCCACAAGACTGCACGAAAGAACGCACATCCCTCGACAAGGAAGGCCACCAAAAAGACCTGGCCACCAAGTCTCTAGTACCAAATATTCCAGGATGACCTGCCAACACAGAAGAATGGACCTCGGAGATGACTCTACTGGTCCAATTATCCGGAACAAACAGTCTTTCCGGCGGACAACGATCAGGTTTATCCGCCTGAAACTCCTGCAAAGCACGTCGCAAGTCTGGGGAGATAGCCCACAAAATCACCCCATCCCTAAGGATACCAGTGGGCTCAGAATTTCCAGGGGAGTCAGGCACAAAACTCCTAGAAAGAGCATCCGCCTTCACATTCTTTGAACCTGGCAGGTAGGAAACCACAAAATTGAAATGGGAGAAAAACAGTGACCAACGAGCCTGTCTAGGATTCAGACGCTTGGCAGACTCAAGATACATCAGATTTTTGTGATCAGTCAAGACCACCACACGATGTCTAGCACCCTCAAGCCAATGACGCCACTCCTCAAATGCCCACTTCATGGCCAAAAGCTCCCGATTACCAACATCATAATTCCGTTCAGTGGGCGAAAATTTTCTAGAAAAGAACACACATGGCTTCATCACTGAGCCATCGGAGCTTCTCTGTGACAAAACCGCCCCCGCTCCGATCTCGGAAGCATCAACCTCAACCTGAAAAGGAAGCGACGTATCTGGCTGACGCAACACAGGAGCAGAAGAAAACCGGCGCTTAAGTTCCTGAAAGGCCTCCACAGCCGCAGGAGACGAATCAGTAACATCAGCACCCTTTTTAGTCAAATCCGTCAAAGGTTTAGCAACACTAGAAAAATTAGTTATGAAGCGACGATAAAAATTAGCAAAGCCCAAGAACTTCTGTAGACTCTTAAGAGATGTAGGCTGCGTCCAGTCACAAATAGCCTGAACCTTGACGGGATCCATCTCAATAGTAGAAGGGGAAAAAATATACCCCAAAAAAGAAATCTTCTGGACTCCAAAGAGACATTTAGAACCCTTTACAAACAAAGAATTGGCCCGCAGGACCTGAAACACCCTCCTGACCTGCTGAACATGAGACTCCCAGTCATCAGAAAAAAACAAAACATCATCCAGATACACGATAATAAATTTATCCAGATATTCACGGAAAATATCGTGCATAAAGGACTGGAAGACCGAAGGAGCATTAGAAAGTCCAAAAGGCATTACCAAATACTCGAAATGGCCCTCAGGCGTATTAAATGCGGTTTTCCACTCATCACCCTGCCTTATCCGCACAAGATTATACGCACCCCTAAGATCAATCTTAGTGAACCATTTAGCCCCCTTAATGCGAGCAAATAAATCAGTCAACAATGGCAAAGGATACTGATATTTGACTGTAATCTTATTCAAAAGACGATAATCTATGCAAGGCCTCAAGGAACCATCTTTTTTAGCCACAAAAAAAAACCTGCTCCCAAAGGGGACGAAGATGGACGGATATGTCCCTTTTCCAAGGACTCCTTAATATAATTCCGCATAGCAGTATGCTCTGGCACTGACAGATTGAACAAACGACCTTTCGGGAACTTACTGCCAGGAATCAAATCTATAGCACAATCGCAATCCCTGTGAGGAGGAAGCGAACTGAGCTTAGGCTCCTCAAAAACATCCCGATAATCAGACAAAAATACCGGAACCTCAGAAGGAGAAGATGAAGAGATAGAAATCGAAGATGCATCATCATGAACCCCCTGACATCCCCAGCTTAACACAGACATTGTTTTCCAGTCCAGGACTGGGTTATGAGTTTGTAACCATGGCAGACCAAGCACTAAGACATCATGTAAATTATACAGCACCAGGAAGCGAATCACCTCCTGATGAACGGGAGTCATACGCATGGTCACTTGTGTCCAGTACTGAGGTTTATTCATAGCCAAAGGTGTAGAGTCAATTCCTTTTAAAGGAATAGGAACTTCCAGAGGTTCCAGACTAAACCCACAGCGATTGGCAAATGACCAATCCATAAGACTCAGGGCAGCGCCTGAATCCACATAGGCATCAACGGAAATGGATGATAATGAACAAATCAGCGTCACAGACAGAATGAACTTAGACTGTAAAGTACCAATGGCAACAGACTTATCAACCTTTTTTGTGCGTTTAGAGCATGCTGATATAACATGAGCTGAATCACCACAATAAAAACACAAACCATTTTTCCGCCTATAATTTTGCCGTTCACTTCTGGACTGAATTCTATCACATTGCATTATCTCAGGTACCTGTTCAGAAGACACCGCCAAATGGTGCACAGGTTTGCGCTCCCGTAAACGCCGATCAATCTGAATAGCCATAGTCATGGACTCATTCAGACCTGTAGGCGCCGGGAACCCCACCATAACATCTTTAATGGCCTCAGAAAGACCATCTCTGAATTTTGCAGCCAGAGCGCACTCATTCCACTGAGTAAGGACCGACCATTTCCGAAATTTCTGACAATATATTTCTGCTTCATCTTGCCCCTGAGAAAGAGCCAATAAAGCTTTTTCAGCCTGAATCTCTAGGTTAGGTTCCTCATAGAGCAAACCCAATGCCAGAAAAAACGCATCCACATTGAGCAACGCAGGATCCACTGGTGCCAATGCAAATGCCCAATTCTGAGGATCACCCCGCAGGAAAGATATAACAATCTTGACCTGCTGAGCAGGGTCTCCAGAGGAGCGAGATTTTAAGGAAAGAAACAACTTACAATTATTCCTAAAATTCAGAAAACTAGATCTATCTCCAGAAAAAAACTCTGGGACAGGAATTCTAGGTTCAGAAATAGGCGTATGTACAACAAAATCTTGTATATTTTGAACCTTAGCAGCAAGATTATTCAGGCTGGAAGCCAAACTCTGGACGTCCATGATTAACAGCTAAAGTCAGAGCCATTCAAGGATTAAGAGGAGGAAAGAAGCAATCAAGCTCCAATTAAGGCTAGGCAGCACACACTGAGGAGGAAAGGAAAAAAAAAAAAAAAAAAAACACAACCTCAGACTACTTTTCCTCCTACTTCAGCCAAAACGATGACCAATTTTTATTTTTTATGGCCGGCTATACTGTCATGATCCCAATGGCAGGGGATCACAAAAGGACAAGCAGAAAAACAAAAACAAGCTCTAGGGTGATGGAACCTGAGCTGACCGCGATCCTGAACCTACACACACAACTAGCAGTAGCCGGGGAACGTGCCTACGATGATTCCTAGACGTCTCGCACCAGCCGAAGGACTAGCTTCCCCTATAAGAAGAAACACAGACCTCACTTGCCTCCAGAGAAACACCCCACAGAAATAGCAGCCCCCCACATGTAATAACGGTGAAATGAGAGGAAAGCACAAACGTAGAAATGAAAACAGAATCAGCAAAATGAGGCCCGCTAAAGCTAGATAGCAGAGGATACAAAAGTGAACTGCGCGGTCAGCGAAAAACCCTTCAAAAAACCATCCTGAAATTACTTGAACTCATGTGCCAACTCATGGAACATGAGGAGTAATTTCAGCCCACTAGAGCAACCAGCAGCAAGGAGTCACATAACAGCAAGCTGGACTAAGACAAAAAGTAAGCAAAACATAGAACCGGAAAATCAAAACTTAGCTTGTCCAGAAGATAACAGACGCAGGGAGCAAAGGCAAACAGACACGCTGATTACATTGATAGCCGGCGAGGAAATGACAAAACAGCCAGGTTAAATAGGAAACACCCATAACCTGATGGAACAGGTGGACACCAGAGACCGCAGAGAACACAAGTCACCCAGTACCATCAGTAACCACCAGAGGGAGCCCAAAAACAGAACTCACAACAATCCACAGTGTGGAAGAGGTTGAATGGAATTTATATGAGGCAGATGGAAACAGCTCAGACCTTTACTCAGAAAACTAATTGACTATGGAGCGGCACACCATAACATTGACGATAGATAGATAGATAGATAGATAGATAGATAGATAGATAGATATTGTATCAAATACTTATTTTCCACACTCTGCCAATTTTGCAAGTTTTCCCACCTACAAAGAATGGAGAGGCCTGTAATTATTATCATAGGTACACTTCACCCGTGAGAGACAATATCTTTAAAAAAAATCCAGAAAATCACATTGTATGATTTTTAAATATTTAATTTGCATTTTATGGCATGAAAAAGTATTTGATCACCTATCGTGAGATTTTGGCCATCAACGTCCTTCCCTCAGTAAGTGCATTGAAGGGCTGGGTCTTCCAGCATGACGATGACCCAAAACACACAGTCAGGGCAACTAAGGAGTGGCTCTGTAAGAAGCATTTCAGGGTCCTGGAGTGACTTAGCCAGTCTACAGATCTGAATCCAATAGAAAATCTTTGGAGGGAGCTGAAACTCAATGTTGTCTACTGATAGCCCTGAAACCTGAAAGAGCTGGAGAAGATATGTATGGAGGAGTGGGCCAAAATCCCTGCTGCAGTGTGCAGACTTGGTCAAGAAATGCAGAAAACGTCTGACCTCTGTGATTGCAAGCAAAGGTTTCTGCATCAAATATTAAGTTCTGTTTTTTTATTGTCTGAAATACTTATTTAATCAAACAAAATGCAAATTAATTACATAAAAATCATACAATATGATTTTCTGTATTTGTTTGAAGATTCTGTCTCTCACAATTGAATTGTACCTACGATAAAAATTACAGACTTCTCCATTCTTTGTAGGTGGGAAAACCTGCAAAATCGGCAGTGTAACAAATACTTATTTTCCCCATTGTACATGCACATGTAAATAGTTTGTGGGCTGAAATACTGCTGACTGGTTATATGAAGCACCACCAACATACCAACGGTGAAGACATCGAAAACAGCCGCCAAGGGTCCTATGGCGGGTGGATACCCTGCACCTAACTGTTCCTTGCCTACTCTGTGTACAGGCAACATGGAGCTGCCAGTGGATTATGTAACTTAAAACAGATTTGAACAGCCCACATATTATTTTAATAATAGTTGTAAAAATGTATGTGCACCTAACTCTTCTGGTGGTAGCTGAATGGAGCATCATCATAACGACATCTCACAATCAGGGCAGAATTTAAAGTTCCAAAGCTTAATTCTAAAGGTACATTTGACGTATTGTTAAAAAAATGTACAGCCCCTTTAACTTTAAAAGTGTTGTTCAGCACAAGAGAAACTTGTAATAATGCCTCATGGGCTTCATTATACAAAGAGTAACGGTAAAAACTAGTGCTACATCCTAAACATGTATAATTACCATTTGTTTACCAGACTGCTCCAAATTTGCTTCTTCTCACTGCGGCAACGTTGGGCTTTGTTTCACCAGTAGACCCTGTGAGCTGTGGTCTTCAGTTGGCATCATGAGTTGTTGATATTGAATCTAAGCTCTTTCTCCATCATCAGCAATCCACTTGATAGCTGAAGAGTAAGGCTCTACCATCTTGTACACTGGATAATGTCCACCCTCCTATGACTGCTGTTGAAACTGAGCATGCTCGACCAGTAAATGGATGGAAATATAGGCCACAATCTTAGGTAGCAGTTTTTGAATGTGGAAAACTACTGAAAATAATGAATTATCATACATTGAGTATTTTTAATTTGTACTGTGTCTTGTTTTCTTTATCTCAACATAACCCTTGTTACAGAACCTGTCAGGAAATTTATGTTGCCCAAATGACAGGCAGAATACAAAAGGGACAGGCAACTTTGTGGTTGAAATTTATGTTTTACCCTAAAGTATAGATGTTGGCAATGAAGGAGATGTATGTCGGAATTTATAGTATCACAAAAAGTCACAATTTATGGAAGCAAAACTTTTTTGACCCCAGAAAAACTATTGCAAAAGTCTTGATAAATTCCATCCCCAGAGATATATTCTCAAGTTTGGAAGGTGTTCTATATCCAAGGGATAGGAGATTGTTGGGGATCCAACTGCTGTGACTGTGACTGTCCCGAGAATCGGGGTTTTGAAGACAGTTGAGCAGAGGTTGATCATGCCAACTGACCCTCCAATCATTCATATAATAGTGCTGAAAACCATCTCAGCTATCTCTGGTGGTGCCATTAAGATTGAACGAAGTGGAGGTGTACATGATCTACCTTTGCTCCATTCACATGAGGCTCTGAGGAGGCTTGGTTTTTGGGATCAGTTGGCGTCCAACCGGTTGAACCCTTAATGGTCTACAAGTTCTTTTTTAGAATGGATAGGGAATGACTTCTAGTTCTAACCTTAACAAATACCTCTTTAACTTAAGAACTAGTTGGGAATAAGGAGAGAATGGACCACTTTTCCTCACTTGGCTCCGGTAGACTGACAGTTCCCTCCCGGTACACATTTTAGAAATGACGCATTCAGACATTTCGGAGCACGACGTGTTAAGGTTGTTGAGTCTGTAAATTTATGTACATCAAATGGCTTTTTTTTAAAAATACTTTCTGATTTTCCTTTTAATTGATTCACTGTTGTGCTGTACAATCCTGCAAAAAGAAGAAAACAATTTTTTTTTATTTCCCAAAGCTTGACATTGCAGTAATAAAGAATACTAGTCATTCCTCTCAAAGACTACAATGCAAAAAAAAAGTCCAATACCAGATTTTATTCTAATCAATAGCTTGATGAAATCTTCATGGCATTCTAGAAGCAGAGAATTATTCCCTTCCAGGCTCTTTGAGACGTACTTTGCGTGCAGATATGAATAAAATTAAAGAAAATGGAATGTGCACCACTGGAGATAGAAATGCAAATGAGGTTTAATATTTTAGCAAATGCATTAGTTGGTGGTTACCTCTCATGACACTGTTCAGATAAAATAGATCTGCAATTTCTAATTACAAAGAAAAATATGCCAAAATGTAAAAAAAATTGCATTATTCACCCAAAATGAGAACAATACCAAAGTTAATTGAACTATTTATTACTGAGCGAGAGACATAAATAGTAATATGCTTCAGAACGGGAAATGGACGAGCATTAAATACTCCCAGCTGGACTCTAAAAACACCACTGTCCTGTCATTAATGGAAACCGTGAGAATTTTATTAACTCGTTCACAAAGTCATAAAAGTGAGCATACACTAACCACTTAAGGACCGCAAGAATTTTCCAGTTTGTGGAGTTATTTAGGGTAAAAAAAAATGAAGTTCTGGTTATTACTTATTTTAATATTAAGGATGCAATAAACTTTTGGCTTTTTTAATGACATACTACTAGTTACACCATCTGTATGGTGTGAAATGTACCGTATTTTAAGGTGGTTTTCAGGACTTCATCTACATTTCTGCAGATTGGGGAATCCTAACAGTGTGCATTATGCACAATATCAGGATTCTCTCTCAAATGTCATATTGAGTGGGCCGACTAGATTTTCTTCCCCTTTTTTCAATGTTCTAATTATGTGACTATCTACCCATTCTAAAAATTGAGAAGTATGTTGACAGTATGCATGATACACACTGTCAAGATTCACCAACCTCCAAATGAGGCACTCAGAGCACAAACTGGCCTAATATTATGTACCCATCAGCCATGACAAGACTTACCTTTCCTTGATTTTTGCAAAGTATCTTAATTTTATAAGCATATTCAATGCAGCAGTTATTCTGCCTAATATTCATATTTACAGTACATATATCTAGACACACAAAGCACAATGTCGTGCTTTACTCTATAGTATGTATACAGTGCTTTCAGCTTGCACCAGTTTTCATCATTCTGTTAGGGTAATAGATAAATCTCAGTCTTTTCTTACAGTGAATGTATATATTCCATTTTCGGGGTGTCCATCTTGCCTTTGCTTGTGTTAATAGCATTTGGAAATGTGTTATACAACAGATGAACCATCATCATCAGTAGACAAGATCTGACTTGTTGACTTTAATGGAAGACATTTCTAGGCATGCGCTATGATTTCCGCAAGGGCCATTGTGCGGGGAGAGGTAGGAGATGAGCTCTGCCTGTGACGTTGTGAGCAGGTTGCGGGATGCAGTGATGGACATATATGTGTAAAGTAATGAGATGATCAGTAGCCCACTATTTTGAACCCATGCCAATATATTTTGGGGCATTGATGTAATCTAAATATATATAGGGGCGATATATTTTCATATTTTCTTTTCTTCTTTACTGATGAGATTGTGGTAACGGTACACTCTAAGGAGTATGGTATGTACACACCACTGATGTACTATTATCTATATGGTTACAGCTCCATGATAAATACGGACTTGAAATGCATAACGGACCTAATAGCAATATAGTGTTTGTTATAAAGAAGATAAGGTTACATTATAGTGCCCGCATATGCACATGATAGATGGTACGGTGATACGATAGGGTCCTTTGTCTCAGGAAGAATTCAAGATTAAGGGTTGTAAGAGCCAGTACTATTATTATCGATATCAACCCCATATAGTTTTCTTCCGGATTTGTACTCAGTGGTAGTGGCGGGTTCTTTAGTACCCTGCATGTTTCGTTTAAGTAAGGTTTTTTTGGTTGTTTTTTTTCACTTTGCACGTTGCACTTTGACACTATGTTTTGTACATATGATTACATTTAGTCATTTTTAATTATAAACCTAGTAAAGGTTAAGTTTTAATATATGAGAGGCATCCATTGCTAAATTTATCTATTTCTTGTTGGATCCTGTAAACGGCTTTGCTTATTGATCTAAGATTAGGTGGCAAAAATCTGATGACAGATTCCCTTTAAGAGTTACAGCTGATCCACACAGTAGATGAATTACATGTGATAAGTACATAAAGAGCTGAATGCATTTAAAATAGAATACAGAAGCCAAAACTGAAAGTAAAGGATGGATTCTCCAGATGGCTGGTAAACCACTCTGCTAGATAGTGCTAAGAATAGGAACATGAACAGTAAAATCCTCCCCACATCCTTCATTTAATGTCTATGTATACGCATCAGGTCAATAAATACGAAATGAAAAGTCAGGTAACTTTTCCCACCGTAGTTTAACACTGAGGTCACGCAATGGTCCTCTGTCTTAAATTATATTAGTTTAGATTTTCTAAATATAATCAGTATTAAGAGGAATTTGATGACAATTCTTTTGCTTTCCCCATGACTCGCAATCCAGAAACGTCAGTGGCCGGATGAAAGATGCAAGAGTCTGTCTGGATCCCAGTAAGTCTTTCAGCTTTTATGCACACACACTGATTACAAGCAAACAGGTCACAGGTGAGGATGTTACCTTTAGTAGCCATTCAAACTCATTTGTGTCAACTTCTGTGCATGTTATCAGGTCAAAATCACCAGGTTGATCAGGGTCATTTGGATGTTTTGGGCTGTCATTATGAGTTAAAAAGAGAAAACACAGTAGTTTGACAATAAATATCTTCATGGTGAAAATACAGAGTAAGTAACAAATAACAAAACACTTTCCAAACACCCTCGTCCCCCTTCCCCAGGACATCAGGAACATGATCTTATATTTTTTGTGGACATTTTTGTCCTTCTCTTTATCACATATTTAAGAGATTTCTATAGACTATTTTTTTTTCCTAATCTGTGTTTCTCCCCTCTTTTCCTTCTATATTATAGAATCCCAATGTCATGCAGCTGCAGTGCAGTACAGCGCAACCTCCACCAGGGGGAACTTGATAGGGAAGTGTTATGACCTGGTGATCAGGACAATAATGGACCTGGTGGTTAAGAGCACACGGAATGAACTGATAGTTACTGATAATACAGGACGAGCTCTGGGATGTGGAAACTCTGCTGACCGCAATCCCTAATCCTATCAAACACACTAGAAATAGCCGTGGATTGCGCCTAACGCTCCATATGCAACTCGGCACAGCCTAAGGAACTAGCTAGCCCTGAAGAAAGAAAAATAAAGCCTACCTTGCCTCAGAGAAATTCCCCAAAGGAAAAGGCAGCCCCCCACATATAATGACTGTGAGTAAAGATGAAAATACAAACACAGAGATGAAATAGATTTAGCAAAGTGAGGCCCGACTTACTGAACAGACCGAGGATATGAAAGGTTACTTTGCGGTCAGCACAGAAACCTACAAAAAGACCACGCAGAGGGCGCAAAAACGGGACGCTCCCTCTGCGTCCCAGAGCTTCCAGCACGCAAGGCAACAATAAAAAATAGCAAGCTGGACAGAAAAATAGCAAACCAAAGAAATACAAGCTGGAACTTAGCTTCTGCTGGGAAGACAGGTCACAAGAACGATCCAGGAGTGAACTAGACCAATACTGGAACATTGACAGGTGGCATGGAGCAAAGATCTAAGTGGAGTAAAATAGAGCAGCCAGCTAACGAATTAACCTTGTCACCTGTGGAAGGAAACTCAGAAACACCCACCAGAGGAAGTCCATGGACAGAACCAGCCGAAGTACCATTCATGACCACAGGAGGGAGCCCGACAACAGAATTCACAACAGGGAAGCCAGACTGCACACACAGAGCAACTGAACAGATGCCACCTAATGGCGAGAGTGAGGTCAGGAATGCCAAGTCTGAGCACAAGACAGCACAACAGTACAAAAGGATTTAGACAGAATGGATAGTCAGGACTAGGGTTGAGCGAAACGGGTCGAACATTTTCAAAAGTCGCCGACTTTTGGCTAAGTCGGGGTTTCATGAAACCCGATCCGACCCCTGTGCGGGGTCGGCCATGCGGTACGCGACTTTCGCGCCAAAGTCGCGTTTCAATGACGCGAAAAGCGCCATTTCTCAGCCAATGAAGGTAAACGCAGAGTGTGGGCAGCGTGATGACATAGGTCCTGGTCCCCACCATCTTTGAGAAGGGCATTGCAGTGATTGGCTTGCTGTCTGCGACGTCACAGGGGCTATAAAGAGGCGTTCCCGCCGACCGCCATCTTACTGCTGCTGATCTGAGCTTAGGGAGAGGTTGCTGCCGCTTTGTCAGAAGCAGGGATAGCGTTAGGCAGGGTCCATTAACCACAAAACCGCTTGTGCTGCAGCGATTTGCACTGTCCAACACCACCCTCGGTGTGCAGGGACAGTGGAAGTTTTTTTTTTTTTTTTCCCCCTCAGCGCTGTAGCTCATTGGGCTGCCCTAGAAGGCTCCCTGATAGCTGCATTGCTGTGTGTACGCCGCTGTGCAAACCAACTGCTTTTTTCAAAGCACAAATCCTCTTGTTCCTTCCTTTCTGCACAGCTATCTTTTTTGTTTGTCCACACTTTTTATTTGATTTGTGCATCAGTCCACTCCTTATTGCTGCCTGCCATACCTGGCTGAGATTACTGCAGGCAGGGAGATAGTAATTGTAGGACATTCCCAGTTTTTTTTTTTTTTTGGTGGGAGATTAAGATTGGCAATTTGGCATTTCTGCTAGAGTGCCATCCCTGTGTGTGCCATCTCTCTCACATAGTGGGCCATAGAAAGCCTTTTCATTTTTCTGTATTTTTTTTTGTGGGGTGTATAAATTCTCCCTGATAAAAATACAGTGGGAGATTAATATTAGCCTTTGGGCTTGTGTGCCAGTCCTGAGTGTGCCATCTCTCTCACAAATAGTGGGCCATAGAAAGCCTATTTAATTTTTTTTTGGGTTTTATAAATTTTCCCTGAAAAAAGGGAGATTAATATTGGCCTCTGGGCTTGTGTGCCAGTTGTGAGCGTGCCATCTGTGCCAGCCCTGAGCGTGCCATCTCTCTCACAAATAGTGGGCCATAGAAAGCCTATTTAATTTTTTTTTTTGGTTTTATAAATTCTCCCTGAAAAAAAGGGAGATTAATATTGGCCTCTGGGGTTGTGTGCCAGTTGTGAGCGTGCCATCTGTGCCAGTCCTGAGCGTGCCATCTCTCTCACAAATAGTGGGCCATAGAAAGCCTATTTAATTTTTTTTTTGGTTTTATAAATTTTCCCTGAAAAAAGGGAGATTAATATTGGCCTCTGGGCTTGTGTGCCAGTTGTGAGCGTGCCATCTGTGCCAGTCCTGAGCGTGCCATCTCTCTCACAAATAGTGGGCCATAGAAAGCCTATTTAATTTTTTTTTTGGTTTTATAAATTCTCCCTGAAAAAAAGGGAGATTAATATTGGCCTCTGGGCTTGTGTGCCAGTTGTGAGCGTGCCATCTGTGCCAGTCCTGAGCGTGCCATCTCTCTCACAAATAGTGGGCCATAGAAAGCCTATTTAAATATTTTTTTGGTTTTATAAATTCTCCCAGAAAAAAAGGGAGATTAATATTGGCCTCTGGGCTTCTGTGCCAGTCCTGAGCGTGCCATCTGTGCCAGTCCTGAGCGTCCCATCTCTCTCACAAATAGTGGGCCATAGAAAGCCTATTTTTTTTTTTTTGGGGGTTTTAGAAATTCTCCCTGAAAAAAAAAGGGAGATTAATATTGCCCTTTGGGCTTGTGTGCCAGTACTAAGCGTGCCATCTCTCTCTCTCTCTCTCTCAGTCAGTGGGCCATAGAACGCCTATTTTTGGTTTTATTTGTTTTCTAAATTCTCCCTGAAAAAATCATTATATTTTATTTGGTTTCTAAATTCTTCCTGATAAAATCATATTTTTTTTATTATTTTTTTTTCTAAAGTCTCCCTGAAAAAAACAAAACAAAAAAAAAAACAAACAAAAAAACAGTGGGGGATTAATATTGGCCTTTCTGCTTGTGTGCCAGTCTTGACTCCTGTGTGCGTCATCTCTCACTCAGTGGGCCATAGAACGCCTATTTTTTGTTTTATTAGTTTTATAAATTCTCCCTGAAAAAATCATTTTATTTTATTTGGTTTCTAAATTCTTCCTGATAAAATCATATTTTTTTTATTATTTTTTTTTCTAAAGTCTCCCTGAAAAAAAAAAAAAAAAAACAGTGGGAGATTAATATTGGCCTTTCTGCTTGTGTGCCAGTCTTGACTCCTGTGTGCGTCATCTCTCAGTCAGTGGGCCATAGAACGCCTATTTTTGTTTTTATTTGTTTTATAAATTCTCCCTGAAAAAATCATTTTATTTTATTTGGTTTCTAAATTCTTCCTGATAAAATCATATTTTTTTTATTATTTTTTTTTCTAAAGTCTCCCTGAAAAAAAAAAAAAAAAACAAACCCCCCAAAAAAATGGGAGATTAATATTGGCCTTTCTGCTTGTGTGCCAGTCTTGACTCCTGGGTGTGCCATCTCTCTCTCTCTCTCTCTCTCTCTCTCTCTCTCCAATTGTGGTCCATAGAAAGCCTATATTTTTTTTCCTTGATTTGGGTTCCAAAATCTACCAGAGAAAATAACTCCATCAATCATTGGTAGAAAAATATTGGCCTCTGGGCTTGTGTGCCACTCCTGATTCCTGTGTGCGTCATCTCTCACTCAGTGGCCCATAGAAAGCATATAGTTTGTTACATTTGTTTTCTAAATTCTCCCTGCAAAAATCTATTTTTTTTCTTTTTTGGGGTTTCTAAAGTGTTCCTGAAAAAAATAAAAATAAAAAAAAAATAATAGTGTGACATTAATATTAACATTTGTGCTTCAGTGACAGTCCTGCGTGTGGGGCATCTCTCTAATTTGCAGCCACCAAAAACAGAGTGTGTAACATTGGGCCTGATTTTCGCTGTGGTCTCACCAACCTGTAAAGGGGTAGCTAAATCATACTGAAGTTATAGCTCACCGTGTAAGTTGTGTGACTGCAACAAATAACGTTAGTTTGGTTACGTTTTTAAAACAATGAGGAAGTCTAGTGGAAGAGGTCGTGGCCGGGGGCGTTCATTGTCAGCTGGTAATGAGGGTAGTGGTAGTGGTGGAGCATCAGGTGGTCGTGGGGAAAAAAATATTGCACCTAAGTCTGGAGCTGTGGAGCCAGGTTCGTCGTCCGGCTACACAAGGCCTCGAACGCTCCCTTTTCTGGGATTAGGAAAACCGCTTTTAAAGCCGGAGCAGCAAGAGCAAGTTTTGGCTTATCTTGCTGACTCAGCCTCTAGCTCTTTTGCCTCCTCTCGTGAAACTGGTAAAAGTAAAAGCAGCGCGTCGTTAGTGGATGTTCACGGTCAGGGACAAGTCACTTCCTTGTCCTCTTCAGCAAAAACAACAACAGAGAAGAATGCAGCAGGCGACACAACGGGTTACTCCATGGAGCTCTTTACACATACCGTCCCTGGCTTAGAAAGTGAAGCAGTTAACAGTCCATGCCCATTACAAGTTGAATCTGACATGGAGTGCACTGACGCACAGCCACAGCCAGACTACTATGCTGGTCCTTTGACTCAGACCACAACATTGCCCTCGCAGGGTGCTGATCAAGAATCAGACCCTGATGAGACTATGTTGCCCCATCACGAACGCTATACCACCAAACGACACGGTGACACAGACGAAGTTGCGCAGGAGGTACAAGAAGAGTTATTAGATGACCCAGTTCTTGACCCCGATTGGCAGCCATTGGGGGAACAGGGTGCAGGCGGCAGCAGTTCTGAAGCAGAGGAGGAGGAGGGGCCGCAGCAGGCATCAACATCGCCACAGGTTCCATCTGCCGGGCCCGTATCTTGCCCAAAACGCGTGGCAAAGCCAAAACCTGGTGGAGGACAGCGTGGCCATCCGGTTAAAGCTCAGTCTGCAATGCCTGAAAAGGTATCCGATGCTAGAAAGAGTGCAGTCTGGCATTTTTTTAAACAACATCCAATTGATCAGCGCAAAGTCATCTGTCAAAAATGTTCTACTTCCTTAAGCAGAGGTCAGAATCTGAAAAGTCTCAATACTAGTTGCATGCATAGACATTTAACCACCATGCATTTGAAAGCTTGGACTAACTACCAAACGTCCCTTAAGGTTGTTGCACCCTCGGCCAATGAAGCTAGTCATCAACGCAACATCCCTTCCGGCAGTGTAGGACCACCATTTAGCGCACCACCTGCTGTATCTGTGCAGGTATCTTTGCCAGGCCAAAGCAGTCAGGGTCAGGGAATCACCAGTTTCGTAGTAGGAAACACTGCATCTAGGGCACCGGCGGCAACAATACCATCTCCCACCGTCTCTCAGTCTGCCATGTCCACCGGCACCCCCGCTAGTTCCACGATCTCCAGCTCTCCAGTCCAGCTCACCCTACATGAGACTATGGTTAGAAAAAGGAAATACTTAGCCTCGCATCCGCGTACACAGGGTTTGAACGCCCACATAGCTAGACTAATCTCGTTAGAGATGATGCCCTACCGGTTAGTTGAAAGCGAAGCTTTCAAAGACCTGATGGACTACGCTGTACCACGCTACGAGCTACCCAGTCGACACTTTTTTTCCAGAAAAGCCATCCCAGCCCTCCACCAGCATGTTAAAGAGCGCATCGTCCATGCACTCAGGCAATCTGTGAGCACAAAGGTGCACCTGACAACAGATGCATGGACCAGTAGGCATGGCCAGGGACGTTACGTGTCCATCACGGCACACTGGGTAAATGTGGTGGATTCAGGGTCCACAGGGGACAGCAAGTTTGGGACAGTTCTGCCTAGCCCACGGTCTAGTAAACAGTTGTCTGTAGCCGTTCGCACCCCCTCCTCCTCCTCCTCCTCCTCGTCCTCCTGCAGAAGCAAGAGCTCGTCCACAGACCGCAGTCGCACAAACACTCCATCCGCACCTGCCACTGTTGCACACCAGGTCTCCCATTATGGGGCAGCTACTGGCAAACGTCAGCAGGCTGTATTGGCTATGAAGTGTTTGGGCGACAATAGACACACCGCGGAAGTTCTGTCCGAGTTCTTGCAGCAAGAAACGCAGTCGTGGCTGGGCACTGTAGATCTTGAGGCAGGCAAGGTAGTGAGTGATAACGGAAGGAATTTCATGGCTGCCATCTCCCTTTCCCAACTGAAACACATTCCTTGCCTGGCTCACACCTTAAACCTGGTGGTGCAGTGCTTCCTGAAAAGTTATCCGGGGTTATCCGACCTGCTCCTCAAAGTGCGTGGACTTTGCGCACATATCCGCCGTTCGCCTGTACACTCCAGCCGTATGCAGACCTATCAGCGTTCTTTGAACCTTCCCCAGCATCGCCTAATCATAGACGTTGCAACAAGGTGGAACTCAACACTGCACATGCTTCAGAGACTGTGCGAACAGAGGCGGGCTGTTATGTTTTTGTGGGAGGATACACATACACGGGCAGGCAGTAGGATGGCAGACATGGAGTTGTCAGGTGTGCAGTGGTCGAAGATTCAAGACATGTGTCAAGTCCTTCAGTGTTTTGAGGAATGCACACGGCTGGTTAGTGCAGACAACGCCATAATAAGCATGAGCATCCCCCTAATGCGTCTGCTGATGCAAAGTTTGACGCACATAAAGGATCAGGCGTCTGCACCAGAGGAAGAGGAAAGCCTTGATGACAGTCAGCGATTGTCTGGTCAGGGCAGTGTACAGGACGAGGTACCGGGCGAAGAGGAGGTGGAGGATGAGGAGGATGATGGGGATGAGTATATTTTTAATGAGGAAGCTTTCCCGGGGGCACGGGAAATTGGTGGCGTGGCAAGGCCGGGTTCTGGTTTTTTGAGGGACACAAGTGACGTAGATTTGCCTGCAACTGCCCCTCAACCAAGCACAACCGCAGATTTGACAACGGGAACTTTGGCCCACATGGCGGATTATGCCTTGCGTATCCTCAAAAGGGACACACGCATTACAAAAATGATGAACGATGACGATTACTGGTTGGCCTGCCTCCTTGATCCTCGCTATAAAGGCAAATTGCAAAATATTATGCCACATGAGAACTTGGAACTAATATTAGCAACAAAACAATCAACTCTTGTTGACCGTTTGCTTCTGGCATTCCCTGCACACAGCGCCCGTGATCGTTCTCACACGAGCTCCAGGGGCCAGCAGACCAGAGGTGTTAGAGGGGCAGAAATCAGAAGTGGCGTTGGCCAGAGGGGTTTTCTGACCAGGTTGTGGAGTGATTTTTCTATGACCGCAGACAGGACAGGTACTGCAGCATCAATTCAAAGTGACAGGAGACAACATTTGTCCAGTATGGTTACAAACTATTTTTCATCCCTTATCGACGTTCTCCCTCAACCGTCATTCCCATTTGATTACTGGGCATCCAAATTAGACACCTGGCCAGAATTGGCAGAATATGCATTGCAGGAGCTTGCTTGCCCGGCAGCTAGTGTCCTATCAGAAAGAGTATTCAGTGCTGCAGGTTCAATACTAACAGAAAAAAGGACTCGTCTGGCTACCCAAAATGTAGATGATCTAACCTTCATTAAAATGAACCACAACTGGATTTCAAAATCTTTTGCCCCACCCTGCCCGGCTGACACCTAGCTTTCCTATGAAAAGGTCTTGCCTGTGGACTATTCTGAATGACTTTTCCAATCTCGTAATTTTCTTCACCTGATTGTCCAGCATACGACATGTTTCCACCTCACGAAATGGCCAAACTCCCCACACGGGGCCGTGCAATCGCCACTTTGCGCTTGGACCCTTGAGAGTGCTGTTTGTCTGAAGAGGTGGGTGTGGCCGCTTTTGGTCGACGGCACTGCCACTGGGTCCCTCATAGTACAATAAAGTGTCTCTGGCGGTGGTGGTGCGCACCCAACGTCAGACACACCGTTGTAATATGAGGGGCCCTGTGCCTGTACCGCCGGCCACAAGACAGTTCCCCCCCCCAGCTCAAACAGTGCTCTACCACTAGCAAAATTATCTCTCACAGCTTCACCAATGTGTAGTCTAGGCGCTGACATCCTTCAATGCCTGGCACTGACAATACCATTGTTTTGACATTTTTGTTATGTTAGGCCTTCGAAGCCTGTCTGCGGTCCCTTCTTTCTACAACTACTACACTGACCAGGCCACTGCTGGCCGTGTTACCCTGGAACCAATTTAAAAGTGCCTACAGTCAGCCCAATTTTGTTATGTTAGGCCTTCGAAGACTGTCTGCCGTCACTCCTTCCACTAGACTTCCACTGACCATACACTGCTGCCCATGTACCCCTGGAACCAATTTAAAAGTGCCTACAGCCAGCCCAATTTTGTTATGTTAGGCCTTGGAAGCCTGTCTGCGGTCACTCCTTCCACTAGACTTCCACTGACCAGACCACTGCTGCCCGTGTACCCCTGCAACCAATTTAAAAGTGCCTACAGCCAGCCCAAGTTTGTTATGTTAGGCCTTCGAAGCCTGTCTGCGGTCACTCCTTCCACTAGACTTCCACAGACCAGACCACTGCTGCCCGTGTACCCCTGGAACCAATTTAAAAGTGCCTACAGCCAACCCAAGTTTGTTATGTTAGGCCTTGGAAGCCTGTCTGCGGTCACTCCTTCCACTAGACTTCCACAGACCAGACCACTGCTGCCCGTGTACCCCTGGAACCAATTTAAAAGTGCCTACAGCCAACCCAAGTTTGTTATGTTAGGCCTTGGAAGCCTGTCTGCGGTCACTCCTTCCACTAAACTTCCACTGACCAGACCACTGCTGCCCGTGTACCCCTGGAACCAATTTAAAAGTGCCTACAGCCAGCCCAAGTTTGTTATGTTAGGCCTTCGAAGCCTGTCTGCGGTCACTCCTTCCACTAGACTTCCACAGACCAGACCACTGCTGCCCGTGTACCCCTGGAACCAATTTAAAAGTGCCTACAGCCAGCCCAAGTTTGTTATGTTAGGCCTTCGAAGCCTGTCTGCGGTCACTCCTTCCACTAGACTTCCACAGACCAGACCACTGCTGCCCGTGTACCCCTGGAACCAATTTAAAAGTGCCTACAGCCAGCCCAAGTTTGTTATGTTAGGCCTTGGAAGCCTGTCTGCGGTCACTCCTTCCACTAGACTTCCACTGACCATACACTGCTGCCCATGTACCCCTGGAACAAATTTAAAAGTGCCTACAGCCAGCCCAAGTTTGTTATGTTAGGCCTTCGAAGCCTGTCTGCGTCCCGTTCTTTCAACTACAACTACACTGACCAGGCCACTGATGGCCGTGTTCCCCTGGAACCAATTTTAACTTGCCTACAGCCAGCCCTATGTTATTATGTTAGGCCTTCGAAGCCTGTCTGCGTCCCGTTCTTTCAACTACAACTACACTGACCAGGCCACTGATGGCCGTGTTCCCCTGGAACCAATTTTAACTTGCCTACAGCCAGCCCAATGTTAGGCCTTTGATGCCACTAGGCCTCCACTGACCTGTCTATTGCTGCCCGTGTACCCCTTGAACCAACATCATTAAATATAAAAAAAATTAATTTGATTATAAAAAATAAGATCGTGTTGAGATCTCAAATGCAGACATTTTAACAATCAAAACAAACACACAACAAATATCTGGAACTGTACTACAAAGGTCCAACAGCTACAATTTCTTTCTCCTGCAAGAAGTTAACTGAAAGTTTTTTGGAGTTGTTAACACAGATATGGCATCCACCGAGTGTTGTCCTGTCGCGTCTCCTTTAAATTATTTCCAATAAGATGTTAAACTATTAATTTAATAAAATCAATAATTAAAAAAATAATTGAGTAAGTCAAAAGCACATTGCAAATAAACATTAATTACAAATCAAGAAGCATGGCGCGTCCGAGGGTGAGTAGATACCGAATAAGAATATAATCACCCTCGGACGCGCAATGCTTATTTACAACAGCCTTCCTTTCTAAGAATCAGCCCTTCCGTGGTGTAGAGAGAGGTTGTGTTACACTCCAAGGTGTTCCCCAGGTTGCCTTTCCTGAGCTTCGATCTTCCGGCTCTCGTTTAGTAGCTGTTGGAAACTACGCTGCATTAGGCCTACTAATTGTGTATGGGTGAAACAGTGGCGCATCTGCGGTCCCTCCTTCCACTAGGCCTCCAGTGACCTGTCTACTGCGGCCCGTGTACCCCTTGAACCAACCTAATAAAATATTTAAAAAATTAATTTGATTATAAAAAATAAGATCGTGTTGAGATCTCAAATGCAGACATTTTAACAATCAAAACAAACACACAACAAATATCTGGAACTGTACTACAAAGGTCCAACAGCTACAATTTCTTTCTCCTGCAAGAAGTTAACTGAAAGTTTTTTGGAGTTGTTAACACAGATATGGCATCCACCGAGTGTTGTCCTGTCGCGTCTCCTTTAAATTATTTCCAATAAGATGTTAAACTATTAATTTAATAAAATCAATAATTAAAAAAATAATTGAGTAAGTCAAAAGCACATTGCAAATAAACATTAATTACAAATCAAGAAGCATGGCGCGTCCGAGGGTGAGTAGATACCGAATAAGAATATAATCACCCTCGGACGCGCAATGCTTATTTACAACAGCCTTCCTTCCTAAGAATCAGCCCTTTCGTGGTGTAGAGAGAGGTTGTGTTACACTCCAAGGTGTTCCCCGGGTTGCCTTTCATGAGCTTCGATCTTCCGGCTCTCGTTTAGTAGTTGGTGGAAACTACGCTGCATTAGGCCTACAAATTTGGTATGGGGTGTAGAGACAGGTTGTGTTACACTCCAAGGTTTTCACCAGGTTGCCTTTCCTGAGCTTCTATCTTCAGGCTCTCATTAAATTGTGGTTAAATGGAACAACTGCATTTGGCGTACTAGTTGGTTTGGGGCCTACTATCGGTGTCTGCCGCTCCTTGCTGTTCTCCTGGTTTCCTGTCCTGAAATTCCATTTTCAGCCTCTCGTTAAGTAGTTGTTAATGTTAAACTGCATTTGGCCTACTAGTTGGGTTGGGGCCTACTATCGGTGTCTGCCACTCCTTGCTGTTCTCCTCCACTGAACAAAGCTGTGCCGCCTGTTTACTACGGGTGCCAATTTTGAACTGCATTTCGACTACTTACTGATTTGGCCCTACTCTCTGTGTCAGCCTCTCATTCCAGTTGTCCTCCACTGCAATGCCCCCTGGTTATTCCTGTGTTACCAATTTTGAACTGCATTTAGCCCACTTTCTTCTTTGGGCCTATATCTGTGTTTCCACTTCATCGTGCCCATTGCCCAGCCAGTGATAGATGAGTCTGCTGGTACATTGACCCATAACGCAACATTCCCCGTGCACGCTACACAACAACATTGTGACCCTGCTGAAAGTCAGGTTGCTCTTCCCGCATACCATACCACCTTACACGGGGACAAAGAGGAAGGTGCAGATGAAAGTGCAGGTTCCTTCATCAGGTGGGGGGAGGAATACTAGTTGGCGACGTCACTGGCACAGGGCCTCTCATAGTACGCAAAAGTGTTGCTGCCGGTGGGAGGCGCCCCCGCCGTGCAAACACACCGCTGTACTTTGAGGGGCCCTGTGCCAGTGCCAATGCCAACGAGTGGGCCCCCCCTGCTTGCTCAGGTTCACAGCACTTGCAAAGTTGAAATACTTACCTCTCCCTGCTCCACTGCCGTGACGTGGTCCAGATTTCCTGGGCCCACTAATTACTTGAACCAGCCCTACCCCCCACAACTTTAGCCAAATGACCCCCAATTTCAAATGCCTTCCAATTATTATAAGGTAAATTACGCTTGACAAGCTTCATTAAGAAGAATGGATGGTTTTGACATTAAAATGGGCACTCTAGGTGTTTTCCTGGCCCCCACTCACTGCCGACTATGCTGCCCCATTGACTTGCATTGGGTTTCGTGTTTCGGTCGATCCCGACTTTACGTCATAATCGGCCGATTTCACTCGACCCGACTTTGGACATAGTCGGGTTTCGCAAAACCCGGCTCGACTCTAAAAAGGTCAAGGTCGCTCAACTCTAGTCAGGACGTAGCAAGGGATCAGTAAACCAGGACGGGCAAAATATGGTACAATAGGGACAAACTGAAATGGAGTCAAAAAGCCAAGCCAGGAGATCAGAACCAGCGAGTTAAGCAGAACTACAGACAAACAAAGAGACACTAAGAAAGGGCAGGCAGGGGGAGATAACAGACACAGGTCAAGTCTGGGTTCACAGTAGGACAAATCAAGGGCTTCCAGAGTCAGGTTCCACGCCAAAGACAGAGCTATATCTGACACCACCCTCAGGATACCTGGGAACTAAATAGCAAACCCGAGCCCAGAATAAGGCAGATCAAAGTTAACCCTTGACATGATCCACCCAGAGAAAGAGCAGATAGGACTAAACTCCGGAACGGATCATGACACCCAAAGTTCCACCCAAATACTCCAATTTGCACCAAATGGTCTGTCCAAAAGGTTTCATAATTCCTTGAATTTCTTCAAGTGTATATTGATTGAATAGAAAACTTTTCCATTTTGTCATAAACAATTTTAGGTTTTTCTCTTTGTTGCATCCGGTCTCTATCCAATCTAAATGAAACATATTTTCCATTTGACCTATTATGACTTTCCAATTTGGAATGGAATCATTTAGCCAGTATTTTAATAGCATTCTTTTGTCTATCCAACATATTGAAAGAAAATTTGGAGTTATTGTACTCTTCTTTTTCTGTTTTGGGTCTCATACCCATCTGCAATAATGGAAAAGTAACGGTAACGGATGTAGCGGTATATTTCCAATGCCCATAATTCCAATGCTTTACATCTTTTCAAAATACTTGTTTCTTAGGGCAACTCCACAATCCATGCAATAAGTCCGAATCTCTAAGTTTATACTTTGGGCAGTGTGTCATATGGTCTCTCATTGTTCCAGATGTTGGCATGTATAAAATGTGAATATAGTGTGCGTGCTTCCTCAAACAATATCTATTGCGTTTTTTCCCTCACTTTTATTAAATGTGTCATAATTATTAGAGATGAGCGGTGTTCGAGTCAAACTGTTCACCAATTTCAAATCGAGCTGTTTTGGGCGGTGTTTGGGTCATTCGTCGAACTCGAAACAGTTTGCTTAAAATTCAGCTGTTCGATTTTCTGTTTGATAACTGTTCGTTCACCAAAAGCCTAACTTGATTTGCACATTTAAACTGTTTATCAATGTTAATAGGCTGTTTCAGTGTATAGTGGACAGGGGGGGCGGGGGATAGATCTGTGCTGAAATAATGCTGATCTCCATTGTTTTTGTCTTTCCCGCATTTACAGTGGGGCAGGGCAGTCTCTCAGCCTATCAGCAGTGCACACACACAGCAATGTGCATGTGATGCACACAAGCAAGGGCATGGGTCATTGGCTGTGTATGTCATATGTCCTTGCCCTATAAGAACCAGCCATTTTCCCGGTCGCCACCATTTCCTCACTGCTGCAGCTTAGTGTTAGATGGCTGTTGTGAATTCTGCTCTTGGGCTCCCTCCGGTGGTTGTAAGTGGCACTTTTGTGAGTTCTGCTCTTGGGCTCCCTCCGGTGGTTTTAAGTGGTATGGCTGCTCCTTGGATTTAGCAGTCTGCAGCTGCTTCCACTAATTGTCTTTCTGCTCGGATATTTTTGCCTGGCTCTTCCCTTCAGCCAGTGCCACTTGTCAATGGTTCCTGGTTGGATTCACATCTCTTTTGGATTTCCCTCTTATCCTGACCAGTTCAGCAAAGTTAAGTCCTTGCTTGCTCTTTTCTGTCCACAGGTTGTGGACTTATCCGTTCTGTGCTTTCTATGTTTTGTCCAGCTTGTCAGTATGAATTAATTCAGTGATGCTGGAAACTGTGGGAAGCAGATTTACCCTCCACACCTTTAGTCAGATGTGGAGATTTTTGTAAACTCTGTGTGGATTTTTTTGTAGTTTTTTATACTGACCGCACAGTATTCCATCCTGTCCTATCTATCTAGCTAGACTGGCCTCCTGTGCTCCATCCTGGTTTCATTCTGTGTATGTCTTTTCCCTCTCCACTCACAGTCATTACTTGTGGGGGGCTATCTATCCTTTGGGGATTTTCTCTGAGGCAAGATAGTTTTCCTGTTTCTATCTTTAGGGGTAGTTAGTTCTCAGGCTGTGATGAGGTGCCTAGGGAGTGTCAGGAGCATCCCACGGCTACTTCTAGTGTTGTGTTAAGCTTAGGGACTGCGGTCAGTACAGGTACCACTTCCTTCAGAGCTCGTCCCATGTTGCTCCTTAACCACCAGTTCATAACAGATGGCACCGCTGCTGCTGTGGGCGCTATTCAGTCTAAGAGTGGTTTTTGCGAGTGAATTTTCTGTTACACAGAGAAAGATAGATTTAGGGAGTCGGGAGTCGGGACTAGTTGGAATATGAGCCCTTTTCAGGGTAGGTTACAGCAGTTCATAGCACTTTTTGCCAGGCAGGTCTGTGCCAGTGCTGTGCAAGTGTTTGTCACAGCATTTGGTGTAATCTAGCTCAGCCAATCCTTTTGGGCCTCGTTGCATTTTGTGCTACTCAGCAGAGTACCCCACCCATGAAGCAAGCTACATTGCCTGTTAATCTAATTACTGATTTTTAACTGCATCTAGCCCAGGCAATACTTTGGGCCTAGTAGCAGTTTCTGCTACTCAGAAGAGTACCCCACCCATGAAGCAAGCTACATTCACTGTGGCGAATCTTTTGGGCCCTTGCATAAGAAGTCGTCAAGGTAATCGATATTATGTGCCCTCTTAGAAACGTCCATGACGACCCATTCGAGGAAGCAACTAAAGGCCTCAAATAGTGAGCAGGATATGGAGCACTCCATGGGCAAACAGCGATCTAGTAGTATGCTCCTTCAGAGAAGCAGCCCAATAGGCGGAAACTATTCAGAGGCACAGGTAGTAACCGGAACGCCCCCTCAATGTCTCTTTTGGCAATTAGGGTGCCCCTTCATAACTTCTTGACCCGCCTGATTGCCTCGTCAAAGGAGGTACAGTATATAGCACTGTACTTGGTTCCACATCGATGTTGTCATTTACTGACCTGCCCCTTGGATATGACAAATGGTGGATTAGTCTGAATTTATTGGGTCCTTTTTTGGCACGACTCCCAATGGGGATACCATTATGTCTTCTAAGGAAAGTGTTTTGAATGGACCCACCATTCTACCTAAAGATATTTATTTTTTTATTTTTTTGTCAAGACGTCTGGGTGTTGGTAGAGTGAGTTTACATTTTTACTCCAGCCTTTCTTGATTTTAGAAGGGCATGACATGCCTGTATCTGTGTCTCCTCTTCCGTTTACTCCTCCACCTCTTTTCTTTTCGCAAGACTATATGTAGTTGTGACTTTTCCATGTGTATGTTGCGTCTTCTGAGCAGTTTGTCAGCTTTTGGACACCTTTTAAGGTGTTTTCTATGTGTTTGTATGTGTTTGTGTTTGCCTGCCATTGGTTTCAATGGGGTTCGACAGTGTTCATCGAACACGCCCCAATTTGAGGAACTGAACTGAACTCGAACACTAGGGGGGTGGCTCAACACTAATAATTATCCCTTTTACTTGTCCACATTGTAGTAACTGATGTTTGCTTAGCTTGAATTTTGACATAATCTCCACACTAGTCAGCCTCTTATTTTCTTCATCCTGTAACAAATTAGGTACTTTGTGAATCCTCTTCCTTTTCAATTCCTGAAATAGTACATTCTCCCCCTATTTTTTTTTACCTTGTTTTGCAGTATATTAGTACAAAATTGTTCAAAAATTTTTTTGATCCTAGTTAGGCGTGTATACATTGATTATGCTTATGTCCTTTTAATCTTAACATTTATGAACCTCCCCACTGCATCTCGGTCCACCTGTTTTACCTTGTAAATTAGATTTTTATGTAGCAGTATTAGGACTCCTGGCTTTTTTCCCTCTCCTTCAGAACCATACAACTTGACCATTCACATTTTCTTCATCCTAAACATGTCTTGAATTCTCAAATGCATTTCCTGCAATAGTGCAATGTCAGTCCCCAATTTATTTAAGGGCCTCAGTATCGTCATTCTTTTAGTCGGGGCTCTAAGTCCATTTACATTCCATGATATTCCATGATATAATGTGCATATTATGATTCTTTCATTTCCAGACTATTATAGCATCGCTTTTCCCACTTACCCTGTGGTGGTGGCAAGTGGGGTAGTTGGGTTGGGGTTGATGTCAGCTTTGTATTGGCAGCTGACATCAAGCCCAAGCATTATTAATGGAGAGGCATCAATAAGACGCCCCCTATACTAATCCCATATTAAGTTTGAAATAAACACACAGCAAGAATAAAATCCTTTGTTGGCAGCCTGGAAGGAGGAACAATATCTCTGCCCCCTTCCCAGGCTAATAATATCAACCCACAGCTGTCTGTTTAGCCTATGCTGGTCTGAATTTAAAGAGGGACCAGACGTCATTCTAACTTCACCAGTAAAGGCTAAGTAATCAGCTGAGAGCTGTTTATAATAGCCTTGGAACCTTTTGGGATATTGTCCCTTTTCCAAGATTATTAGCATCAGCCCCCTGCCGTGGGCTTTCCTTCCTCTAGTTATGAAAATTACGTGGGATTCCACTCCATTTTTTTTATTGAATTCTTTATTTTACACAGGAGGAACACAGCGGGTGCTGAATACAACTTCCATCATTGTTGCTTGGTTGCGCTGATCTCAGAGAAGCCAAGCAGCAATGATGAGGGCTGTCTTCAGCTGCCGACGCCTGGGATTAGCGCGAACTGTACTGCTTTTCCTAAGCACCGGTATGTATCACATGGATGGGAGACACGGACAATGCACGGATACACGGATGTCACACAGATGTCACATAAGTACATTCGGATGGCACACAGAGACAGACCACGGATCTCACCAGTAGTGTTTTTTTCCTGTACAGGAATCACCAGGATGTGGGAAGGAAGCCTTACAGTGTGACAGAAAAAAAAGTATACAATAAAGTAACCAGACAGAATATTTCCATGGGTCTTATGTGTTCAAACTGCTGGATGTCTTAAGAATTTCAGAACTTTGTTTAAATGAGTGTGTTTCTTATTTATTACAGTTGTCTTATCTAAACTCCCTTGAAATGGTAATAAACTGGTACATTTGAATCCCTAAAGGGTAAATTTATTACATCTGTCTATCATCTGCAGAACAGTTCAGTTTTTCTTTTTTTCAGATTTATTCAGCTGTACATCATTAAAAGCTTCAATATACGGTGCACTTTGTATCATCCATTGAGCAGTCAATGCCAGATCTAGAGATTCTCGGATCATTATAAAAATATACTTTGGTCTCTAGTAAGGAGAAAATACCTAGGGAATCCAGGAACATAAGATATAATGAAAAATTGTTGCAAAGGGGATCTATAGCAGCTTGTAATTTATTTGAACATCTCCAACAGCATGACATTATTGTAGGAGTGAAAGCTTTCAAAGGAAGCACAACTGGAAGAATTCGCGCATAATACGGACAGGCAGAGATGAACTACTGAGCAACTGGGTCAGACACGAGTCGTCGACACTGTAGGAACTTTTTATGAAAAATGAAGTACATTCTATGTGAAAATCTTTAACCTCTAAAACTGCTGATTCATTCTGATTTTATGTACACCTCTTCTGTCTTCTAGATCTGCATACATGCAGTGCATCCTGGGGTACTCAAACAGTTATCAGAAGGCAGATTCTACAATCACTGCCGCAGTCCCTCCCCCACCCTGAAATGAAGCATCTTCATGGTACTCATTTCAAGGACTGGGCTAGTCACTGTGTGCTGTGCCCTCTGTGAGATGTGCACAATGACAGCGCGCTCTCTGTTGCCAGCTCCAGTCAGCAGTAATACGTGCAGAGATCAGCCCCGCTCTTGCTAGTGACATTATTGGTCACTGCATGATGGGTATTCTGTTAACCTGCTCTGTTTCCGGCATGTTATTGCTGATCTGAGCCAGCAACAGAAACTTTGCTGTCATTGTGCACGTCACACAGTGCACAGTGTGCAGGCACTTGCCCAGCATCTGAAACAAGCGTCATTGATGAACCTTTATTTCAGGTAGGTGCGGGGGCTGTGGCAGAGACTGTAGCCTCTGCCCACTGATGACGGTTCATTTGAGTGACCAAGCATTCAATGGGATACTCAAATGATGCGTCAAACATGAAGTGAAAAAAAAATCATTTAGAAGAACCAGTTTGTGATCACAGTTGGCACAGTCTTGGAAAATGAGAAAATTGCAGCAGCAAATGGAGGTAGAGCTCCATGTCAAGACTCATGCCTGTGATGTATTATGTTCCCAAATCCATATAACTTTTGGTCTTGTAATCAATCTTATCCTAAAGAGACACGGACTTATGAAATTAAGTTCTGCTCCAGACTCAACCATAAAATCAGGAACGCTGAAAATTGTGGACAAATGATTCATAACCTCGAATGAACCAGAGCTCACAAGAAAGCAGAACACAGGTATCTGACATCTCAAATATCCAACCTGCAGCCTCAGCTGTCGCACAGTTCAGATAATTAGGCTGCCGCTACATAGAGCTTAGGTTTTATAGCTTCCCCAGCAATGTCTGACACACTGTCAAATTCCCAGTGGTGCATAGGAAAAGTTTAGGACACTTCTGTGAATACACTGAACCTGGAGATAGTGCTATTCACAAAGTTCGTTAAAAGTCCTCTCCCGCATAGCCTCAATATGGAAGTGAAAGGTCTGTCTGCCTCTATTAAGTAAACTTTTGCAATTTCTTTTTTGTGTGCTGCAATTGAAGTTTTTGCTCTTTGTGAGTAGGAAACCTTTGTATTATAGGCACAGAATAATAAATGCAGGACATCAAATATGGAAACCCATCATTATAACTCTGGAAGAAAATACAGCACATTTTATTTTTTTGGGATAGTAGTTAGATGCAAGAAGTTTCAACATTCAGATCTTCTCTAGAGATGTCTGCCTCTGTTGCCGTATGCTACCACATTCACCCTGCAGGCAGTGCAAGTGATGGAGGAGACATTAGGTAATGTCACTAGAACCTATGGTGCCAACCAGTCAAGCAAAATTTGCATGTGTGCTGATCAGAAGCTCAACAAGATCAGTCAATGAGGCAGTGCCACACCCTACTTAAGCTCCCAACATGATGCTGGGAGCTGCCAGTTATTGGTTGATTTTTCTTTGAACTCTGGTGTTCTGGTGTACTTGAACCTTGCTGTTATTATCCTGACATTAACTGGGCTTGTAACCATCACATTGCTTTGTAATCCCCCTGACTCTGACTCAGTCTACCCTTGACTTTGACTTTTTCCCCTGACCACCTGGTATTTGGCTGGTTCTCAGACTACGATTTCATCTATGGATTCTGTCTCTGATTCTGTCCCTCATTATAAAAGTATAAAAAAAGTTTCAAGCTAGCAAAGTTATCTACAGAGAAACAAATTGCCAGCGACATTAAAATAAATCCCTCAAAATTTTATAAATACATTAATGCCCCTCCAAAAACCAGATGGTATCAGCCCCTTAAAGTAAAATAATAACAAGATAATTATAGAGAACAAAGAAAAGGCTGAGATATTAAACAGCGACTTTTCATCCATGTTCCCCAATGAACTGTCTGTTCCAGGGATCTTTCATCAAGGTAAAAATCAAAGTTCACCACCTGATATAACTAGTTTAACACAAAAATAAATACATCTGCGTCTGGGCAAATGAAATACTGACAAATCCCCCGACCAAGACAGCATTCACCCACAGATACTGAAGGAATTGAGCACAGTTATTGACAGACCGCTCATATTCTTAGACTCTCTTGTAACAAGGGGTGGTGCCACAGGATTGGGGAATGGCTGAAGTGGCACCGATATTTAAGAAAGGTAAGAAGGTGGATCCAGGTAACTACCGACCGGTAAGCCTGACATCAGTAGTATGCAATGTTTTTGAGGGCATTATAAGAGATGACCTGCAGAGATATATCGCAGAATGTAATATAATAAAGGACAAACAGCACGGTTTCATGAAAGATGGGTTGTGTCTAGGGTTGAGCGACCTTGACCTTTTTGGAGTCGAGCCGTGTTTCGCGAAACCCGACTATCTTAGAAGTCGAGTCGAGTGGAATCGGCCGATTATCGCGAAAAGTCGGGTATCGCCCGAAACACGAAACCCAATGCAATTCAATGGGGGAGCATAGTCGGCAGTGAGTGGAGGCCAGGAAAACATCTACACTGCCCATTTTAATGGCAAAAACATCCATTGTTGTTACTGAAGCTTGTCAATCGTAATTTAGCTTATAATAATTTGAAGGCATTTGAAATTGGGGGTCATTTGGCTAAAGTTGTGGGGGGTAGGGCTGGTTCAAGTAATTAGTGGGCCCAGGAAATCTGGAACACGTCACGGCAGTGGAGCAGGGAGAGGTAAGTATTTCAACTTTGCAAGTGCTGTGATCCTCAGCAAGTAGGGGGGGCCACTAGTTGGCATTGGCACTGGCACAGGGCCCCTCAAAGTACAGCGGTGTGTTTGCACGGCGGGGGCGCCTCCCACCGGCAGCAACACTTTTGCGTACTATGAGAGGCCCTGTGCCAGTGACGTCGCCAACTAGTATTCCTCCCCCCACCTGATGAAGGAACCTGCACTTTCATCTGCACCTTCCTCTTTGTCCCCGTGTAAGGTGGTATGGTATGCTGGAAGAGGAACGTGACTTTCAGCAGGGTCACAATCTTGCTGTGTAGCGTGCACAGGGAATTTTGCGTTATGGGTCAATGTACCAGCAGACTCATCTATCACTGGCTGGGCAATGGGCAGGATGAGGAGGAAACACAGATATAGGCCCAAAGAATAAAGTGGGCTAAATGCAGTTCAAAATTGGTAACACAGGACTAACCAGGGGGCATTGCAGTGGAGGACAACTGGAATGAGAGGCTGACACAGAGAGTAGGCCCAAATCAGTAAGTAGTCGAAATGCAGTTCAAAATTGGCAACAGTAGTAAACAGGCGGCACAGCTTTGTTCAGTGGAGGAGAACAGCAAGGAGCGGCAGACACTGTTAGTAGGCCCCAAACCAACTAGTACGCCAAATGCAGTTGTTCCATTTAACCACTATTTAACAAGAGCCTGAAGATAGAAGCTCAGGAAAGGCAACCTGGAGAACACCTTGGAGTGTAACACACCATCTCTCTACACCCCATACCCAATTTGTAGGCCTAATGCAGTGTAGTTTCCAACAACTACTAAACGAGAGCATGAAGATCGAAGCAATGGCGAGGAAACCTGGGGAACACCTTGGAGTGGAACACACCATCTCTCTACACCCCATACCCAATTTGTAGGCCTAATGCAGCGTAGTTTCCAACACGTACTAAACGAGAGCATGAAGATCGAAGCAATGGAGAGGAAACCTGGGGAACACCTTGGAGTGGAACACACCATCTCTCTACACCCCATACCCAATTTGTAGGCCTAATGCAGTATAGTTTCCAACAACTACTACGAGAGCATGAAGATCGAAGCATTGGCGAGGAAACCTGGGGAACACCTTGGAGTGTAACACACCATCTCTCTACACCCCATACCCAATTTGTAGGCCTAATGCAGCGTAGTTTCCAACAACTACTAAACGAGAGCATGAAGATCGAAGCAATGGAGAGGAAACCTGGGGAACACCTTGGAGTGTAACACACCATCTCTCTACACCCCATACCCAATTTGTAGGCCTAACGCAGTGTAGTTTCCAACAACTACTAAACGAGAGCATGAAGATCGAAGCAATGGAGAGGAAACCTGGGGAACACCTTGGAGTGGAACACACCATCTCTCTACACCCCATACCCATTTTGTAGGCCTAATGCAGTGTAGCTTCCAACAACTACTAAACGAGAACATGAAGATCGAAGCATTGGCGAGGAAACCTGGGGAACACCTTGGAGTGGAACACACCATCTCTCTACACCCCATACCCAATTTGTAGGCCTAATGCAGTGTAGTTTCCAACAACTACTAAACGAGAGCATGAAGATCGAAGCATTGGCGAGGAAACCTGGGGAACACCTCGGAGTGGAACACACCATCTCTCTACACCCCATACCCAATTTGTAGGCCTAATGCAGTGTAGTTTCCAACAACTACTAAACGAGAGCATGAAGATCGAAGCATTGGTGAGGAAACCTGGGGAACACCTTGGAGTGGAACACACCATCTCTCTACACCCCATACCCAATTTGTAGGCCTAATGCAGTGTAGTTTCCAACAACTACTAAACGAGAGCATGAAGATCGAAGCAATGGAGAGGAAACCTGGGGAACACCTTGGAGTGGAACACACCATCTCTCTACACCCCATACCCAATTTGTAGGCCTAATGCAGTGTAGTTTCCAACAACTACTAAACGAGAGCATGAAGATCGAAGCATTGGCGAGGAAACCTGGGGAACACCTTGGAGTGGAACACACCATCTCTCTACACCCCATACCCAATTTGTAGGCCTAATGCAGTGTAGTTTCCAACAACTACTAAACGAGAGCATGAAGATCGAAGCAATGGAGAGGAAACCTGGGGAACACCTTGGAGTGGAACACACCATCTCTCTACACCCCATACCCAATTTGTAGGCCTAATGCAGTGTAGTTTCCAACAACTACTAAACGAGAGCATGAAGATCGAAGCATTGGCGAGGAAACCTGGGGAACACCTTGGAGTGGAACACACCATCTCTCTACACCCCATACCCAATTTGTAGGCCTAATGCAGTGTAGTTTCCAACAACTACTAAACGAGAGCATGAAGATCGAAGCAATGGAGAGGAAACCTGGGGAACACCTTGGAGTGGAACACACCATCTCTCTACACCCCATACCCATTTTGTAGGCCTAATGCAGTGTAGTTTCCAACAACTACTAAACGAGAGCATGAAGATCGAAGCAATGGAGAGGAAACCTGGGGAACACCTTGGAGTGTAACACACCATCTCTCTACACCCCATACCCAATTTGTAGGCCTAATGCAGTGTAGTTTCCAACAACTACTAAACGAGAGCATGAAGATCGAAGCAATGGAGAGGAAACCTGGGGAACACCTTGGAGTGGAACACACCATCTCTCTACACCCCATACCCATTTTATAGGCCTAATGCAGTGTAGTTTCCAACAACTACTAAACGAGAGCATGAAGATCGAAGCATTGGTGAGGAAACCTGGGGAACACCTTGGAGTGGAACACACCATCTCTCTACACCCCATACCCAATTTGTAGGCCTAATGCAGTGTAGTTTCCAACAACTACTAAACGAGAGCATGAAGATCGAAGCATTGGCGAGGAAACCTGGGGAACACCTTGGAGTGGAACACACCATCTCTCTACACCCCATACCCAATTTGTAGGCCTAATGCAGTGTAGTTTCCAACAACTACGAAACGAGAGCATGAAGATCGAAGCAATGGAGAGGAAACCTGGAGAACACCTTGGAGTGTAGCACACCATCTCTCTACACCCCATACCCAATTTGTAGGTCTAATGCAGTGTAGTTTTCTACAACTACTAAACGAGAGTCGGAAGACCGAAGCAATGTGGACGAAACCTGGGGCACACCTTGGGGAGGCAGACACCGTTAGTAGGCCCTACCAAAGTTGTACCCCCAATGCAGTTTTAAAATTCCTAGAGGCTGAAAACAAGACTATTGATGCTCAGCTTTTTTCAAAGGAACACAGCTGAATTGAGTGGCGCAGACAGACACAGGTAGTAGGACTTAAACCAAAAATGTGGCTCACTGCAGCTTAAAAAAGTTACAGGGGTACACAGGCAGCATTGCTCTGGGCAGTGGAGGACAATTTCAATAGTGGACCGCAGACAGATTTTGTACGCCTACTATTAAAAAAAGGATGCTCTATGCAATTAAAAATAGGTTCCAGGGGTCCACGGGCAGCAGTGGTCTGGTCAGTGGACGAGTATTGGAAGGAGGGACCGCAGACAGGCGTAGTAGGCCTAACATAACAAAATTAGGCTGTAGACACTGTAAAATTGGAACCAGGGGTACACGGGCAGCAGTGGTGTGGTCAGCGGAGGAAAATTTGAATTAGGGACTGCAGACAGACTTTGTAGGCTGTCCCCTGTGGACCATGCATCCAACACATTAACCCAGTGCGCCGTAATGGACACGTAACTTTTTGTGGACATGCCTACTGGTCCATGCGTCTCTTGTCAGGTGCACCTTTCTACTGTTTGATTGCCTGAGTGCTATGACAATGCAGACTTTTTCATGCCGCTGGAGGGCTGGGATGGCTTTTCTCGCAAAAGAATTAGAAGGAAGGACCGCAGACAGGCTTCGAAGGCCTAACATAATAACAGATGGCTGTAGGCAATTTTAAATTGGTTCCAGGGGAACACGGGCAGCAGTGGCCTGGTCAGTGTAGTAGTAGTAGAAAGAACGGACCGCAGACAGGCTTCGAAGGCCTAACATAAAAAAATTGGGCTGGCTGTAGGCAATTTTAAATTGGTTCCAGGGGTACACGGGCAGCAGTGGTGTGGTCAGTGGAGGCCTAGTGGAAGGAGTGACCGCAGACAGGCATCGAAGGCCTAACATAATAACAGATGGCTGTAGGCAATTTTAAATTGGTTCCAGGGGAACACGGGCAGCAGTGGCCTGGTCAGTGTAGTAGTAGTAGAAAGAACGCACTGCAGACAGGCTTCGAAGGCCTAACATAAAAAAATTGGGCTGGCTGTAGGCAATTTTAAATTGGTTCCAGGGGTACACGGGCAGCAGTGGTGTGGTCAGTGGAGGCCTAGTGGAAGGAGTGACCGCAGACAGGCATCGAAGGCCTAACATAATAACAGATGGCTGTAGGCAATTTTAAATTGGTTCCAGGGGAACACGGGCAGCAGTGACCTGGTCAGTGTAGTAGTAGTAGAAAGAACGCACTGCAGACAGGCTTCGAAGGCCTAACATAAAAAAATTGGGCTGGCTGTAGGCACTTTTAAATTGGTTCCAGGGGTACACGGGCAGCAGTGGTGTGGTCAGTGGAGGCCTAGTGGAAGGAGTGACCGCAGACAAGCATCGAAGGCCTAACATAATAACAGATGGCTGTAGGCAATTTTAAATTGGTTCCAGGGGAACACGGGCAGCAGTGGCCTGGTCAGTGTAGTAGTAGTAGAAAGAACGCACTGCAGACAGGCTTCGAAGGCCTAACATAAAAAAATTGGGTTGGCTGTAGGCAATTTTAAATTGGTTCCAGGGGTACACGGGCAGCAGTGGTGTGGCCAGTGGAGGCCTAGAGGAAGGAGTGACCGCAGACAGGCATCAAAGGCCTAACATAATAACAGATGGCTGTAGGCAATTTTAAATTGGTTCCAGGGGAACACGGGCAGCAACGGCCTGGTCAGTGTAGTAGTAGTAGAAAGAACGCACTGCAGACAAGCTTCGAAGGCCTAACATAAAAAAATTGGGTTGGCTGTAGGCAATTTTAAATTGGTTCCAGGGGTACACGGGCAGCAGTGGTGTGGCGAGTGGAGGCCTAGAGGAAGGAGTGACCGCAGACAGGCATCGAAGGCCTAACATAATAACAGATGGCTGTAGGCAATTTTAAATTGGTTCCAGGGGAACACGGGCAGCAGTGGCCTGGTCAGTGTAGTAGTAGTAGAAAGAACGCACCGCAGACAGGCTTCGAAGGCCTGACATAAAATAATTGGGCTGGCTGTAGGCAATTTTAAATTGGTTCCAGGGGTACACGGGCAGCAGTGGTGTGGTCAGTGGAGGCCTAGTGGAAGGAGTGACCGCAGACAGGCATTGAAGGCCTAACATAATAACAGATGGCTGTAGGCAATTTTAAATTGGTTCCAGGGGAACACGGGCAGCAGTGGCCTGGTCAGTGTAGTAGTAGTAGAAAGAACGCACCGAAGACAGGCTTCGAAGGCCTAACATAAAAAAATTGGGCTGGCTGTAGGCAATTTTAAATTGGTTCCAGGGGTACACGGGCAGCAGTGGTGTGGTCAGTGGAGGCCTAGTTGAAGGAGTGACCGCAGACAGGCATCGAAGGCCTAACATAATAACAGATGGCTGTAGGCAATTTTAAATTGGTTCCAGGGGAACACGGGCAGCAGTGGCCTGGTCAGTGTAGTAGTAGTAGAAAGAACGCACCGCAGACAGGCTTCGAAGGCCTAACATAAAAAAATTGGGCTGGCTGTAGGCAATTTTAAATTGGTTCCAGGGGTACACGGGCAGCAGTGGTGTGGTCAGTGGAGGCCTAGTGGAAGGAGTGACCGCAGACAGGCATCGAAGGCCTAACATAATAACAGATGGCTGTAGGCAATTTTAAATTGGTTCCAGGGGAACACGGGCAGCAGTGGCCTGGTCAGCGGAGGATGATTGTAATGAGTGTCTGCCAGTTAGTAGTCCAAAACAATACATAAATGTGAATGTCTCACATTAAAATCCAGCGAAAACACTAAAGGGTGCAATCTTTAGGTACAGGGGTGGGATCCTCTGCGTTGTTTCTGACCTACTAATTTGGCGCAAAGTTTTTACTTTGGTAAATAGAGGACACTGCCCCTGACTATGTTAAGTACCATTATACATGTCAACACAATGGTATTGTCAGTGGCAGGAATGGAAGGATGTCAGCGCATAGTCTAAACATTGGTGGAAGTGTGAGAGATAATTGTGGAAGTGGCAGAGCAATGTTTGACCTGGGGGTGGGTGAACTCTCTTGTGGACGGCGGTAGAGGCCCAGGGCCCCTCATGTTACAACAGTGTGTCTGACGTTGGGTGCGCACCACCACCGCCAGAGACAGTTTAGTGTACTATGAGGGACCCAGTGGCAGTGCTGTCGACCAAAAGCGGGCACACCCACCTCATCAGACAAACAGCACTCTCACGGGTGCTTGCGCCAAGTCACGATACCATGGCCCCGTGTGGGGAGTTTGGCCATTTAGGGAGGTGTAAACATGACGTATTCTGGACAATCAGCTGCTGCAAATTAAGACATTTGAAAAGTCATTCACAGTAGTCCACAGGCAAGAGCTTTTCATAGGAAAGCTAGGTGTCGCCCGGGCAAGGTGGGGCAAAAGAATTCGAAATCCAGTTGTGGTTCATTTTAATGAATGTTAGACCATCAACATTTTGTGTAGCCAGATGAGTCCTTTTTTCGGTTAATATTGAACCTGCAGCACTGAATACTCTTTCTGATAGGACACTAGCTGCCGGGCAAGCAAGCTCCTGCAATGCATATTCAGCCAATTCTGGCCAGGTGTCTAATTTTGATGCCCAGTAATCAAATGGGAATGACGGTTGAGGGAGAACATCGATAAGGGATGAAAAATAGTTTGTTACCATACTGGACAAATGTTGTCTTCTGTCACTTTCAATTGATGCAGCAGTACCTGTCCTGTCTGCGGTCATAGCAAAATCACTCCACAACCTGGTCAGAAAACCCCTCTGTCCAACGCCACTTCTGATGTGTGCACCCCTAACACTCCTGGTCTGCTGCCCCCTGGAGCTCGTGTGAGAACGATCACGGGCGCTGTGTACTGGGAATGCCTGAAGCAAACGGTCAACAAGAGTTGATTGTTTTGTTGCTTATATTAGTTCCAAGTTCTCATGTGGCATAATATTTTGCAATTTGCCTTTATAGCGAGGATCAAGGAGGCAGGCCAACCAGTAATCGTCATCGTTCATCATTTTAGTAATGCATGTGTCCCTTTTGAGGATACGCAAGGCATAATCCGCCATGTGGGCCAAAGTTCCAGTTGTCAAATCTGCGGTTGTGCTTGTTTGAGGTGCAGTTGCAGGCAAATCTACGTCACTTGTGTCCCTCAAAAAACCAGAACCCGGCCTTGCCATGCCACCAATTTCCAGTGCCCCCGGGAAAGCTTCCTCATTAAAAATATACTCATCCCCATCATCCTCCTCATCCTCCACCTCCTCTTCGCCCGCTACCTCGTCCTGTACACTGCCCTGACCAGACAATGGCTGACTGTCATCAAGGCTTTCCTCTTCCTCTGGTGCAGACGCCTGATCCTTTATGTGCGTCAAACTTTGCATCAGCAGACGCATTAGGGGGATGCTCATGCTTATTATGGCGTTGTCTGCACTAACCAGCCGTGTGCATTCCTCAAAACACTGAAGGACTTGACACATGTCTTGTATCTTCGACCACTGCACACCCGACAACTCCATGTCTGCCATCCTACTGCCTGTCCGTGTATGTGTATCCTCCCCCAAAAACATAACAGTCCGCCTCTGTTCGCACAGTCTCTGAAGCATGTGCAGTGTTGAGTTCCACCTTGTTGCAACGTCTATGATTAGGCGATGCTGGGGAAGGTTCAAAGACCGCTGATAGGTCTGCATACGGCTGGAGTGTACAGGCGAACGGCGGATATGTGAGCAAAGTCCACGCACTTTGAGGAGCAGGTCGGAGAAACCAGGATAAGTTTTCAATAAGCACTGCACCACCAGGTTTAAGGTGTGAGCCAGGCAAGGAATGTGTTTCAGTTGGGAAAGGGAGATGGCAGCCATGAAATTCCTTCCATTATCACTCACTACCTTGCCTGCCTCAAGATCTACAGTGCCCAGCCACGACTGCGTTTCTTCCTGCAAGAACTCGGACAGAACTTCCGCGGTGTGTCTGTTGTCGCCCAAACACTTCATAGCCAATGCAGCCTGCTGACGCTTGCCAGTAGCTGCCCCATAATGGGACAACTGGTGTGCAACAGTGACAGCTGACGATGGAGTGGTTTGGCGACTGCGGTCTGTGGAAGAGCTCTCGCTTCTGCAGGAGGACGAGGAGGAGGAGGAGGGGGTGCGAATGCCTACAGCCAACTGTTTCCTAGACCATGGGCTAGGCACAACTATCCCGAAATTGCTGTCCCCTGTGGACCCTGCATCCACCACATTCACCCAGTGTGCCGTGATGGACACATAACGTCCCTGGCCATGCCTACTGGTCCATGCATCTGTAGTCAGGTGCACCTTTGTACTCACAGATTGCCTGAGTGCATGGACGATGCGCTGTTTAACATGCTGGTGCAGGGCTGGGATGGCTTTTCTGGAAAAAAAATGTTGACTGGGTAGCTCGTAGCGTGGTTCAGCGTACTCCATCAGGGCTTTGAAAGCTTCGCTTTCAACTAACCGGTAGGGCATCATCTCTAACGAGATTAGTCTAGCTATGTGGGCATTCAAACCCTGTGTACGCGGATGCGAGGATAAGTACTTCCTATTTCTAACCAGAGTCTCATGTAGGGTGAGCTGGACTGGAGAGCTGGAGATCGTGGAACTAGCGGGTGTGCCGTTGGCCATGGCAGACTGAGAGACTGTTGGAGACGGTATTGTTTCCGCCGGTGCCCTATATGCAGCATTTCCTCCTACAAAACTGGTGATTCCCTGACCCTGACTGCTTTGGGCTGGCAAAGAAACCTGCACAGATACTGCCGGTGGTGCGGAAAATGGTGGCCTTACAGTGACGGAAGGGATGTTGCGTTGCTGACTAGCTTCATTGGCCGAGGGTGCTACAACCTTAAGGGATGTTTGGTAGTTAGTCCAGGCTTGCAAATGCATGGTGGTTAAATGTCAATGCTTGCAACTTGTATTGAGAGTTTTCAGATTCTGACCTCTGCTTAAGCTAGTTGAACATTTTTGACAGATGTCTTTGCGCTGATCAATTGGATGTTGTTTAAAAAAATGCCAGACTGCACTCTTCCTAGCATCGGATCCCTTTTCAGGAATTGCAGACTGAGCTTTAACCGGATGGACACGCTGTCCTCCAACAGTTTTTTGCTTTGCCACGCGTTTTGGGCCAGATACGGGCCCGGCAGATGGAACCTGTTGCGATGTTGATGCCTGCTGCGGCCCCTCCTCCTCCGCTTCAGAACTACTGCCGCCTGCACCCTGTTCCCCCAATTGCTGCCAATCGGGGTCAACAACAGGGTCATCTATTACCTCCTCTTCTACCTCGTGTGCAACTTCGTCTGTGTCACCGTATCGGTCGGTGGTATAGCATTCGTGATGGGGCAACATAGTCTCATCAGGGTCTGATTGTGGATCAGTACCCTGAGAGGGCAATGTTG